>NC_133775.1:94229911-94353720 GCF_003597395.2 Chelonoidis abingdonii
TGGGATCTCAACCCAGCATTCCAATGGGTGGGAGAGACTACAGGAACTATGGGATAGCTACCCACAGTGCAACGCTCCGGAAATCGACGCTAACCTCGGTACATGGACGCACACCGCCGAATTAATGTGCTTAGTGTGGCTGCGTGCACTCGACTTTATACAATCTGTTTTTAAAAACTGGTTTCTGTAAAATTGGAATAATCCTGTAGTGTAGACATACCCTAAGGATAAGAAACCCATATCCAGGGCACTTCAGTCTTTGGGCTCTCTGTCAAAACTCACAAAGACACCAGTTACAATGAGACTGGGCTGGGACCTTCAAGTGCTTTCTCATAATAAGTCACCAAAGCAATGGCTGTCAGCTGCTAATAACTCAGATTTGCTTCTGAACTTGTGATCTCTCTCACATGTCCTCTCTTATAATTTTAAGACTCCTGCTACTCATCCTTCCATCCACTTGTAGTAGGAAGAAAGCCAGAGACATAAGCCCCTGGGTCAGAGGCCTGGTGTAAAGCCTGAGGCCTCAACTAAAGTAGTGGTCAAGCCTTGCTAATATAAAAGCAAAAGTTAACAAGAGACAGGCTGCGAGCTCACAGAACCTGGCAAAAACAGGGCTGGTATTGCAAAAAAACACACATTCCTAAGAAAGGCAACACACAGGAAACACACGCAAACACATTCCAGAAGGATGGTACCAGAATACCCCAATACCAGGTATGGTACAAACACACCCACCCCAAAGATAATGAGAACATACTGACCCCTCGTAAAGATAAGGTCAGAATGACAGTGTGATGGATAGAGATGTTCTGATTGAACCAACATGTACAAGGTAATGAGTGGTAACAACCCACATCAGAGAGCAGTAACTAACCACCTCAGAGGGGCAATATTTAACTTTTTCAATTGATGTATAAAATGAAGCCTCAAAGGGGAATGGAAAGTCCCACCATTCACTGAGCTGGTCCATTGTTATGGGCATACATGTATTAGTGGTCCGAGAGAGTCTGCAGGATACTAGTACCATGCTTCATTGACAATAAACCTGGCAGAGTGCCTTTGTACCTTAACAGATCTTGTGGTCACTGGGCGGTTTACTCGAGGTCTGCTCTGCCAGGTGCCTGCCCAGAGTTGGGATTGCACACAGAGGGAACACACGCAGCCAAACATCTGACAACACCGCTGTAGTTATGAGTAGCCAATCACAGACACTCTTCAACTCAAGCCAGAATGAAATCCAAGTTCAGGGTCTCTGGTACCCAGAACAGTATATAAATGGAAGATGGAGCTGTGGAAAGGACTGACTATGGTGGAGGGAAGGCAACTCCCACCAGCAACATGTAACAAGAGTTCTGGATACTTACCTTCCCACTCTCTGGAAGGGATGGGTAGAACAAACAGACTTTGCCATAGCTATCCCCTACTTCCTACCAACGGACAGTCTCTCTTATTTCTTATTTAGTGTACTATGGTTGGTCTTTTAGTGTGTTGTCCCTCTGCTGTACTTTAAGCCTTTCAGTTAAATAGACAGGTTGACTTTCTGGACTTTGACCTAATTAAAAAATATTTTTGAGCAGTTGATTATTTGGATGTCGACAAGAATCTATTGCTGCATGACTGCAAGAATTTTTCTAATGTTTACAACTTGCACCAATAGAAACACAGTAACAAAGCCACCTTTGGGTGACTAAAAACCCTTGAGGAAGGGCACATTCTGGCATTGAAGGAGGTACACAAGAATGCAACTGCACATGGCTGCCATTTAATGGCGTTATTTAGTCTTATTACATTAATTCCCATAGGAATTGATTCGTCCTATACATGCAGTACTTCAAAAACTGTGTGAAATGTTTCAGTGAAACACACATCATTTTCCAGGTTGTATTTATTTTCAAATAAATTCAGATCATGTTCACCAAGGGACAGATTTTGCCACTCTTATTCATGTTCAGTAACTGAGATGAATAGAATTACTAGAGGGGTCATGTGCTACCTCAAATACGATCCGGGTTGCAATATCTGGCCCTAAGTTTTGAGAACACATGAGTCCAGTTTCAAATGAAACTATGAATCAGCGTATGGCTTTGCATCAAAGACCTAATCCAAAATCCATTGAAATCAATGGAAGTCTCTTCACTAACTTTAATGAAGTTTAATTTTAGATCAGGCCCCAAAATCGTGTGAAATTCATGAAATGGCTTCAATGTGAAATCAGATGACAATTGACTGTTTCAACTGGAGTTTTTGGGGTAATTGAAACCTGAAATTCAAAATAAAACTGGGGTGAGTATGAACCACATGATCTAACCCAAAGACACTAAAATACTTTCATGAACTAATGTAAAGGGAAAAGATGGCTCTAAAGATTTCCAGTATTCATTACAATGTTTTGTGCCAGGAGGGAGATTTTTTCTCTCTGTATAAATATATATCATTCACATTAACAATCATGGGATGTGCGCTCATGCATGCAGAAGCACATACAGAGGGAAGACTAGGCCCCTGTGTCATAAGTATTAGGGATTAGGACTGAGATTCTCTGGAAAAGTTATGCAGCGGGAGCGTGCACAGTCCCTGCCTGCACTGTGCATGTACCTAGCACAGCCATAAATAACAAATTTGCTTACAATGTCCAAATAAGTAAATGAAGAATCAGATATGACAATTCAAACACCTCATAAACGTGACCTTTTCATTAGTCTGCATTTTGATTGGCTGCTTATTCCAACTTTCCCTTAGGTGATAACCAGAGTACACAGGGAATGGGCCACAAGTCAAATTACAAAAATACTGAAAAGGTCAGAGTAGTACAGCTTGCTGTTATCTTTCACTGAGCTGATGCTGCATGAACGTTCTCCTATCTTACTGATCACGACAGTGAGCAGGAAATCTTAATGCAGTGACTCGTTCTAGTGGTTGTTTTGGGAATGGTACACAGAATGGCCCTCTTTGGAGCGTTCCATTGCTGGAAGAATTGGTGTTGGAGCTTTTTGAACATTACTTTAAAATATCTTTATTTGTATACGTGGGGCCAGATCCTCTGGTCTGGCCAAGCTGGGTTTAGCATAAGACCCAGGGATGCCACCTTTACACTGCCCCAATCCTGAGGCGGACCTGGAGCCATGCTGATCCCCACAGTGAACTACAGTAGACTCACAGCCCCAAGGGGCTCTTCCAGCAGTTGTGTCACTGGGATACAGAGACACCCTGACCATACCCTAGGAAAACTCCTTTCACCTAGGAATTCCCCTTTCAACAGTGTCTGTGGGAAGGATGACAGAGCAGCCATTACAGATCCCTTTGCTCCTGGAACTAATCTCAAGGGAAATGGAAGATGCCAGAGACAGGCTGAAACTGTAAAAGGAAATGAGGAGACTTTAGAAGCTGGGAATTGGAACAACGGGGGTTATGTCATTTCCAAATTTATCTTTGTAGATTTAAGAGCTGACCCTTTCTGGAGATTCAGAAATTGGGTCCTATATATATATATATATATATATATGAAACAGGGGAGTTCATGAGAACTGCAAAAGGTCAGGTCCATGCCACCGTATGATCTCATTTTAAATTATCTTCTATTTCCACCTTATCTTCCTTTGTGAACCCCTCAAAATTCTCCTCTTCTGTAATGCCTATAAAAAACTGATTTGTAGACCTCTGATCATGGCAATGCAGGTGATGAATCTGATTGCTGCTACTGATTGGCTAAGAATTAAGCACACGATAAACCTTTGCTAAAACATCCTATTATTCCCCTCTCCATATCCTTTCCCTCTCCATCTAATTTTAAGTCTCATGCACCTCTAATGTCTTGCCTTTTAAACTGTAAGTAAGATCAGTTCTGTGTTTAAAGCAATGGGGTCCCGATCCAGTGGATGCCTCTGGATGCTCCTGTAATATACATGATGATAATAATAATAATAATTAATAATCTTTTCCAATTAAAATTCAAGTTTGCAATGCAGAATTCCAATGACCACCTGTTCTGTAACTAACCAGTGACAATCATATGGCCTACACAGCTTCCCAAGAGAAGGCCTCTGTGCCTGGACTGTGCATCAAAAGCATCAAAGACAGGACATTTTCAAGTGGCATTACTGCAAACACGTCCCTGAAAGAGTTAATTCTTTCACTGTCAGTCATCTTCATCAAAATCACGTCTGTGGACATTGTGGAGATTAAGAATATACACAATGCCCCACTTATCCCCAGACCTTCAATCTGAAAACAAGTGAGAACCCTACCAAGTGGATTTCTAACTGCTCTGTATTGGATTTTCAACTTTTACTTGACTGGCCTGTCTCACATTTAATGCATAAATACAGTATTAGATATTCCCATGGGTAAAATAGATGCACATTTAAACTACAATGCCATGTCTAGCCACTGTACTTAGAAACTACGCCTAGGAGAAACCTTCGGTGACAAAAGTGACCCTTCAGAAAAAAAGATTAAAATATCCATATATATAAAAATGAATCACAGATCTTTATAAGGGAGAATCTCTGCACTCCCCATTGTCCGCTGCTTCCCTCCACTCCACACTCATTAACTTAGGTTCTACCTCCTGGTTTTTCCTCCCTTCGTTATTTTCTTATGAACTTCCTCTCTTGGACCACTAGGTGCCATCAGTGCATGCTCATCCTGTGCTACCTACAAAGACCGTAAAACTAAACTAGTTTGATGGAAAGGCTGAATACAGTTTTTTGCAGGCATGTCTGTCTGTGTTAGATTAGAAGCAGTAGCTTTTCACTAACAAATGCTTCCTGACTGAAAAATCCTCTCATTCACATATATTAAGGTTTTATAAATAGGGCCCTACCAAATTCACAGCCATGAAAAACGCTTCGAGGACCATGAAATCTGTTCTCCCCCCATGAAATCTGGTCTTTTGTGTGCTTTTACCCTATACTATACAGATTTCACAGGGGAGACCAGCGTTTCTCAAATTAGGGGTCCTGACCCGAAAGAGGTTTGTTGGGGGAGTCACAAGGTTATTTTAGGGGAGGGAGGGGTCACGGTATTGCCACCCTTACTTCTGCACTGCCTTCAGAGCTGGGTGGCCAGAGAGTGGCGACTAGTCACTGAGGGCCCAGCTCTCCAGACCGCAGCGTAGAAGTAAGGGTGGCAATAACATACCATGCCATCCTTACTTCTGCACTGCTGCTGGCAGCAGCTCTGCCTTTGGAGCTGGGATCTTGGACAACAGCCTCCACTCTCCAGCTGCCCAGCTCTAAAGGCAGCGCTGCTGCCAGCAGCAGAGAAGTAAGAGTAGCAGTACCACAACCCCCCTACGACTCCTTTGTGGGTCAGGATCCCTACAATTATAACATCAGGCAAGACATTTCAGATTTGAATAGCTGAAATCATGAAATTAACTATTTTTAAAATCCTCTGACAGTGAAATGTACCAAAATGGACCATGAATTTGGTAGAGCCCTATTTATAAAATATTAAAATGTGGGTAACTATTTAGCTGCAGTGGTAAATGGGCTGTACCATTACTCTTGGCAAAAATCGAATACTGTCTTATGATTGCGATTACAGACTAGATACTTCAATTTCAGTCTCGATGCACATCTCTCATTGTTATTTAAATCTTCTATATTACTCTTACAGGCCAGGTCTCCTTTAGGCCTGAAGAACCTGTGATAACAACAGGCATATTATCATTACATAAACTCTGCCCTTACATCTTCACTTCGTTTTTAGCACAATGAAAATCATTTAATCTCTTTTTGTTATCTGAAAATGCATGAGCTGTTGTTCATTAATCACAGTTTATTTCATTTTTTTTGCCACAGGCATCATGGTAACATATTCATTAGCAGCATGGGAAAAATGCTGCAATTTCAGGCAAAACTTTGGGCAGTAAAACCAAAAGTGCCCACAAAACTCCATCTTGATTGGAGTTACTCTCTCAATAACATCCATCATTGAGACCCACAAAATGAAAACTGTTTTAGCAGATACATTGATGAAAGAACCTGAAGGGATATCTGTGTATCCAGTTCCTTTATACTCCATGAATGCCTTCATACTTTCCAGTCTTACTGCACAGAGCAGTAAAATCCTGGGGTGGGTGGGGAAGGGAGAGGAGATATTTTCTTGGGCTATAACTGCAGCATTAGAACAAAGATCGATTGCCAAACATTAAGAAACCATGTAATGTTACAGTACCAAAGACTTTATTTTTTTCTTTCAAGAAGAGAGATGGATTCCTTGGCTTCATTCACTGTAGCTGTTCAATACTAGGATGGAATATGTTTCTCAAGTGAGCTTCCCTGCAGGTACACTCAATTCCTTGGTGGGAACCAAGTGCAGGTTATGTGAGGGCATAGGAAGGGAAAGGAAATCTGTAAAGCCCTGCCCCTCTCCTAGCCAACTACTGTGGGAGGAGCAAAGCTCAGTTGATAGTACTGAGCACTGTGCATACCTGCCAATGTTTTGAAAAGCTTTGCAAGGGACAAAAGTCCAAATAGGTGGGAGTTCTGTGGTGCAAGGTTACCAGCACCTGGCGAGTTTTGTGTACATACCAGAGAGGTTTAAGATTTACCTAGAACTTTATAACATTGACCCAATGCCTAGGCTATGACAGTGCAACTCCAGATGGATTTAACAAAGGCAGCTTTATGTCACCTATTCTCCGATCAATCCTGGGGCAGGTACGGACCAGGAGAGGACCTAAGGTTTAGATTTTAAGCTCTATATACCAGGCCCTGACTTTTCATTATGCATGAGTGTACATTGCCTATCCCAATAAGGCCCTGATCTCTGATGGGGGCCTCTATGCACTACTGTAATAAAAATAATTAATAATGTAGAGCAGCCTCGGGGCTGAGAGTCCCTTAAATTATTTCACTGAATGTGCGTTTTAATGGAAAACAAGCATCAGTGTCTAGGAAACAGACTAGTTTAAACAGAATCCATGGGCATGGAGCAGAGAATTCAGCAGAGCTGTTAGTGTGTTCTTGTTAGACTCCAAATACCTCACAGAACACCATTAGCAATGAGATTCTTTCATAGATAGTTAGGATGAAAAGTAATTACAAAGGATGGCTTCACAGATGCTATTTATCGTGTCTGGAGAAGAGAAAAAAATGATCTCTAGCAGATCCTTCTGGTTATCCACAGAGAGGCCATCATCTAGGAAAGTAGGTCATGTTTGACAGATCAACTAGCATATTTTAACCGACACAGTTTTAAACTAGTGTGGACAGTAAAATATTTCAAGTGGTCAAGGTCAACATGACGGTCCCCCTCAGGGCTAGCATTTTTAAACACAATCTATTTTCCTCGTCTAGATGTGGTTACCCAAGGACTGACTGCATTTTGTGTCTTGGGGGGGTACTGAGCTGAGCATTTTTTCTGGCACTTAACAAATCGTTAATTAATAGCAATACTAATAAATGGTCATCCTCATTAAAAAGGACTGGCACCTACAGAAGTGAGGCAAAGCAAGTTACTGTGCTGTTCTCTGAGTCTAGCAGGGTCAGCAATATTAATTGCATATTCTACATTCGTTCTGTGAATGGGGCTGACACTGAACACATGGAACAACCACTATGTACCATAGAGATTCACAGTATGGAGAAATCTTTAGTTTCGAAACTGATTTCCATGCGTAACTGAAACATCTCATATCAGTGAGTGACTGGTCCATAGAAAATCAGTTCTTGTAATTGACATTTTGCATCTGTTGTATTTTCCACTGCGCTCCCCTCAACCAGATAGATAGGATATGTACCTATATTTTGCATTACTCTGATTTTAGCTATTTATCCAAACGTCCTTTATTTCCTCACTGCTTTAAACTCAATCTGAACTCTTGGCATCAGGAAAGGCACAACAAAACCACTTAGGACTAGGAGATAACTGAACTGAGCCCAGGGCTGGTAAATGTTCACATGTTTTTAAATTTCCATTGTATGCTGCTTACGCCTCTCTTTAATGAAAGACTTGCAGCCTCCACTTGACTGGAAAACATCCATAATAAAGCTATGTAGGCTATCGTATAGTACAAATCTCCTGAGAAAATAATGCAGTTTTAGTAAGGCAGGGGTTTCAGCAGTTCTAATCATTCTAATTACTTGAGAATGTTTCCTTCTTCCCCTTGCATCCTCTAGGGCCTTTTTGCCTTCAGATCAGCTATAGAAAAAACGTAATTTAGCCAAGTAAAAAGCTTATTAACACATGATGCAGTTCACTGGTACAGGAAAACTGCATTGCATCCCACCCAGTCCTCAAACAGGTAGACCTCAATACTACAAAGGGGCTTTGTCTGGCAAAGAATAACTCAATACAGTCAAAGAAAGCAGAAGGCAGAAGTTCTGTGTGTGAAGGGAAGTTACAATGTACAGGGTGGAAGAAGCCAGTTCAATTCCAAGATCAACTCAGGAATCACAGTGACAGCAGGCAATTTTGTAAATCCTGAGCTATTAATTAAGAGTCCTCAGATTATTTTTGCTTTCCTGAGAACCCTTTGTTTCGTTAAATTGCCAGGCACCACTGAACATGGGAATAGCTGCAGATGCCTATTAGTACTCAAGGTGCAACTTTTGCACTTAAAAAAATCCTTCAGCTATCTTAGTTTATTATTATTATTTATAATTGTTATTTATTTTTCCTAATACAGCAAAATACCAGATTCATCATCATAGATATTAGTAAACAAAGAGGATTGGGATGAAGGGAATGACATACCTATCTTCAGGGTTTACCTTAATCATGGACTTCTTAAAAAGTCAGCCTAAATTGCTTTGAATTTTTCGGACACTCCCTTTTGGCAGAATGCAAGTTCTTCATTAGCTGCAATATCAGCCATATCACTGAGCCAGGCATCAATATTTGGTGGGGATCGACTTTTCCATTTTTGCAGGATTAATTTTTTAGCAACCAAAGTGGCACATTGGAACCAGGCCACCTTGTTACCAGTAATCTGTATGTGTCAGGAATATGTACAAGAGTAAAATTTAAGGGGAAGGGCTCCAATTTAGCATCCAATTTCACATTGGTTCTTTGACCCACCTCATACCAGAAACTCTTGATATAGTGGCACTCCCAAAACAGATGAGCGAATGTAGCACCAAGGGAGTTACAGTTCCTACAGCAGTCAGCATTTATAAGACCTCTTTTCCATTAGCCTATGTGGAGACAAATACATTCACAAAAGCATCTTTCTCTGCTTTGAAGTTGCTTTAACATTAGATACATTTGTATTCAACTGGGTCAGAGATAGTAGTGTATCCAAATCCCTAGTCCAAACAACTCACAAATTATCAATCCATGGCAGAGTTTTTGGGGCCAGAAAATCATTAAAAGATACCATTGGCCCACAAATCCGAGAAGTTTATTTTAAAATAATAAAAGTGCTGGAGGTTCTGGAGCTCCCAGTGTATCTAGTCCAAATACATTCATAAGTAAATGAATTAACTGGAGTGGTTTCCACGCTCCGGAGCAGGGAAAGCCAAATTGTTGCTGAAGATCTACAAATGGTTTAAATTTATCATTGTCAATTAGCTGCAACACAGTCATAATTCCTCCATCTATCCAAACCCTCCACATCAATGTTTTGTCACTGATTTTCAGGATAAAATTGCCTCAGAGGACTGCCTCTGCATGGAAAAATTGATGGAAGCAGAACTTTTTAGCCAAGTTTGACCAACCGTGCCTCAGCTGTTATTGTGAGAACTGGGGAGCAATCCACTCTATAATAATTGATCCTACAATGCCTGAAAAGGGGTGAGTGTATACCAATTCTTATTCAATCTGAACCCAAGGTGGGGTCATATCTAATAGCCACAAAGATGCCTGACTTAACAAAAAGGAGATCTGTTAATTTTCCAAGTTGGGAAAATGAAATCCTCCCAGTGATAGGCGGAGCTGTAATTTGTTCAGTGACAATCTAGGTTTCTTACCTCAGCCCTGAAGGAATGTTTTGAAAATATTGTTGAATTTCTTAAACCGTTTACAGAACAGAAACAGGGAGACCCCTCAGGACATATACAATTCTGGGATGGGCATTCATTTGCAGTATATTAATTTTACCGTACAAACTGGAGAATGCTTTTTGATAAACAAACCAGACTTATTTTAGGTCAAACTCTGACATCCATCCTTCGGCAAAACCCTCTTTGGGCTATAGCCTTAATTTGGGCTAAATTACTCAATTCTTATTTCATCTTTGTTAGGGTAAAACACTCAATGGTCCAATTCTGTTCTCAGATATAAAACTAGAGGAACCTCACTGAAGCAAACACAGTGATATCTGTGAAAACCTAGAGTACCTCTGACTGCAAAGAGCGTGCACTTGAGTAAAGATTCAGCCGGGATTTCAAGATTTGGTACAGAGACAATCTGAAAAATAGCATGGCTGCCTTTACAGCCAACAAAGCCTCTGAGATAGAACAAATGTAAATCTTCTCATTAATGTGCTTTCTCTCTACTGAATCGACCTTTAAAATCAACCATTTGGGGAGTGAATTTAGCGAGAGTTTTAGAGGCTTGAAATCAAGGGCAAGGAGCGGGATGTTGGCTTGTGTTCGTACAATAGAAATAAAGAATGACTTCTAGGGACTGGGATGAGACACCCTGTTTCATTCTAGTTGTGACCTATGTCAGGATTTAAACCCAGAAATAAAAGGCTAGTGCAATAATCCATCAGCCTGCATGCTAGTTACTAACTATAATTAAACACATGGGGCCAGATTCTGTAAACATAGAAGCTTGACAGAAAACCAAAAAGGAAGGCTGGCTGGATGTTGTTTATCTTGTTCTAACTATCCACAAAGCCCACAGAGAAGACATTCCACAGACCCTCTGTAATAGGAGTGGACCAAATTTCAGGGCAGAGGCTAAGAGCCAGGGCCATAGCCATCAATTTGGTCCATGTACACCTGAACCCAGCAATGGTATCTAGACATCTCATCCCTCTGCAGTTGTCTCCTATGCTGGACAGGATGAATATGTAGGGGCTTTGCATGAGGCCACAGCTGGCCAGAATATGCCCATATATTTGGGCAGCCAAATGCTGTGGTTCTAGAATATGACGTACTTGCACTGATGCTTGCTTTATATATTTCACTGCAACCATCCTAAGGTGATCACTTCATGCTAGATGACCTTTTATACAATTCACTACAGAGGGGACACCAGTTAATTGTACCATTATCATGTGACAACACAATGCCATAAAAGTGTATCACAGTGAGAAAATGTGAACACAGACATTATTCTCAAGGAAATAATGACTGGCAGTCATTACAGGGGCAACAGCTGTCACAAGCTCTGGTGGGAAACTGTATGAGATCATAGGATGGATTTTCAGATTAATCTGTAGTGAATGCATAGGTATCAAAGTAATTTTTTTTACAGCAGTAAAGCAAGTGACCTTGGAATCATGGAATTGTAGGACTGGAAGGGATCTCGAGATGTCATCCAGTACAGTACCCTGCACTCATGGCATGGATGCTCTTAGCATATAACTGATTTGTACTGGAAGAGAGGCTCAGGCTGCAGCATTTGGTTTTCATCAAGTGAAGCTGAAATAACTGTAGCACAAGTACTTCAGCTGAGTACTTCAGCACAAGTACATCAGTGAGCAATTCATGGGAAAACTGCCTCCGAAAACCAGACCTAATTCTTCCCCTTCCCCAAATCTATCAATTAACCAAGCTATTTCCCCCATATTCTGAAAAGAGGGGGAAGAGAGAGAGAGCAATTGCTGTTATTTGTATTTTTTTAATTCTTGGGTGATGCTCAGATACTGCAACTGGGTGGGGGAAGGGAACAGAAGTATGGAGAGCAGAGAAATTTAAACTCAGTGTCTCTTTTAGTATCAATCCCTTCACTGTAACTGCTAGGCCATATTCATTCATCTAGGCAATGGTCTTGAATTTTTGGGAGGCAGCATACTCTGGAGGAAGGGGCAGAGAGTTGTATTAGGCTCTAATCTTTCCACTGATAGTACATTGGCAGACTGCTGCTCCTGCAAAAAGCCCACCTAAAGTCAGCAGAGAATCCTGTGGCACCTTATAGACTAACAGACGTTTTGGAGCGTGAGCTTTCGTGGGTGAATACCCACTTCGTCAGACGCAGGTCAGACGCAGACGCACGTCTGTTAGCCTATAAGGTGCCACAGGATTCTCTGCTGCTTTTACAGATCCAGACTAACACGGCTACCCCTCTGACACTTGACACCTAAAGTCAGTGAGGCTCCATGTGGGATCAGCAATACACCCATGGTGTTTCAATTGCAAGGCTGGGGCCTTTGTTGGAAGATCCTGACTCTACCACTGATATATATAATAACAGTCAGCATGGATTTGTCAAGAACAAATTGTGTCAGACCAACCTAATAGTTTTCTTGACAGGGTAACAAGCCTTGTGGATGGGGGAAAGTGGTAGATATGGCATATCTTGTCTCTAGTAAGGCTTTTAATATTGTAGCAGCCATGATCGGGTTGTTTCAGAGTTTTCTGGTCTTCATCTAGGTGGAGCGTCTATAAGGTGGGAGCAGTAGTTCTAAAGCAGGGGTACATGTACCCCTCAGGGTATGCGGAGGTCTTCCAGGGAGTAATCAACTCATTGAGATCAGTGTTTCTCAATCTGGGGATTGCAGTCTATGTGGGGGGGGAGGTCACGAGATGGATTTAGAGGGATAGCAAGTGCACAGTCAGCATGAAAGGGTGGCAAGCAGGGAAATTGTTCGGTGTCCCCTGCCACAGGGGGCCCCATGGAAGTAAATGACATGCTTCAGCCCCGCTGCCTGGGGCTCAGGCTTCAGACAAGACTCACAGGTGAAAAACAGTCTCAAGTATCACATGAAAGATAAATTGATTGGAATATATATATTGTACTTATTTTATAATTATATAGTAAAAATGAGAAAGTAGCCATTTTTCAGTAACAGTGTGCTGTAACACTTCTATATTTTTATATCTGATTTTGTAAGCAGGTAGTTTTTAAGTGAGGTGAAACTTAGGGTATGCAAGACAAATCAGACTCATGAAAGAGGTACAGTAGTCTGGAAAGGTTCAGAACCACTGTCTTAGAGTATTTAACATTTGTCCTATTAGCCTGTTTGGGCTTGATTTGTCAGTGAGTTAGATCTGTTTTATACTAACTCTATATACTAGCTCCGTAAAAATCGATGGAACCACACCACCATAAATGATGGCAATGCAGTGATGAAACAGGCTTTGCATGTCTTTCACTTCTAGAGTCAGACTTGGTATTTTGTGCAGGAGAGAGTACAAATCAATAGTGGATGTAATTTGTAAAGGGAGTTGCTGACCCTCAGATAATGTGTCCACTTTACAAAACTATCATATGTAATTTAGCACAGATCAGGATGGCTGGCAGCATGGGCAGTGGGTGAAATTTCCCCTGGTAGAGGCGAGCTCCTTGTCCTGCCTCTTCTGCTCACAGCCCCATCCAAACGCCACCCCTGGTCTGCCCCAGACCCCGCCCCCACCCACTGCTGATTCGCTACTCACCTCTTCACCACCACCCAGATCCCCCCTCCGCCCACCTTCTCTCCCCTCCCACTGCTCGCCCACCTGCTGCTTGCCTCCTCACCACCACTCACCAGACCCTTTCCCCGCCCACCACAGACCCCCACCATCACCTGCTGTGCAGCTGGATCACTACTCGCCTCCTCATCCTGCTGCTGCCCCTCACCCCCTGTGACAACCTTTCCCCTTTTCCCCTTAAAACATTAATAACATTCCCCAGTGGAACTGAACAGGCAACAAGTATAGCTCAACTGTCAGATAGATTCTCCTCTGCATGGCCAGGCATTCGGTGTATGCTGTATAGAGAGAGACGAAAAGCCAGGCAACCTGCGCCAACCTGAAACCTAATCTCTCCTTTTGAAAAAGTGCTTGTCATTGACAGCCTGCATTAAGGCAGTAGTTTAATCACAGAATTCCCTGCCAGACTCGTTTACTTAAACTGGGTTTGAATAAAATGATTATATCAAGAAATAAACTCACTGACTATGTCAGCTCCTCCTTAAGCCAGGCTAGCGGTTACTTCTGAGTACAGAGAATAACTGACGGGTCATCATTTGGAAACTGTTTTGACCCCAATAACACATTTTCCTACAATATAGAAGCCAGCTGAATGTGGCAAAAGGCTTCCTGGGCATTGGCAAATGGCTTCATTACCACTTTAATGGGTCTAACACTTTCAGTGATCTCTGCTACTAGGTCTCTGGAAGGCTTTTTCACTGTGTAAAGTTATTCAGGGATCCCCTCTGCTCACCTCTTCACTCCCTGTCTGCCACTGACTCCCTGCTCACATTCTCACACACCTCGTGCCCTGCTGGGGGGGAAAGGGGGCAAGGAGGGACACAGCTGGCAGCTGAGGGGACCTCCGAGGGGAGAAGGGGATGGGTGGAGGAGAGGAGGAAGATTCACCCCAGGCAGCAGCAGCAAGTCACGGGAGCCTCTGGGAAGAGTCAGAGCAGGGAGGGGAAGAGGCAGTAGGGGGGCACCACAGCCCAGGTGTTGGGCAGCAGGGACGGCTGTGCTAAAGGAGGCAACTTGCCTATTATACCCGCCACCCATGGCTGGCTGCCTGTGCTTAAGTGGGGCCAGGACATGAAATAGCAAAGGATGCTGCAAACCAGGATTCCCATGTGCCAGTACAGGTGTATGGAGATCCCAGGACTGGAATCGCAGGGTACAGAGCATATCAAGTTTGAAGTGTAATGGCAGAACTATGTGGGAGATGCATGCAGAACACTTACCTGCATCTAACTGGTATGATTAATTCCCTAAGTTAGAAAAAGAAGTTTAAAAAAACTGACATTTTATCCTGGGCTCCTGAATTACAGTGCATATAATATTTGTGACCGGATGTTTGGGTTGGCCAGACAATACGCATATCATCCTGGGGTTAATATTTCATTACAGATCCTCACAATTCATCCCACTTCCTGGAAAAATAAAATAAACCGGTATGTATTATAGGAGACAAATCTCTTAATGCAAAATATTTAATGTAGTGAAATTTCATTTCATGGATGCTTGCATTTCTGCTATGATAAGTCTTATCTTGAGACCAGTATATTACCAAATACTGCCTAAGACAAAGCAATCGTTTGTCTTTATTGCAGTCAAGCATAACAAATAGCTGAGTAATATTTTGCCACCGATCTGTAATGTCTGATGCATTAGTCCCTTACATGAAAAATTTACAACTACAGGTCTGTCTCGCTGCCATTAGCAAAGCAAAGCACTTGTTATGTTATCACAGTGACACCTTGCATAAGAAGTTCTAACTTTGCTTATCTCTGCATTTCATTTAGACTTTCCAGGATGATTCTTACGACACTAAGAACAAATTCATCTAAATAAACATATTTAACAGAGTTGGGCAGCTAGGAAATAGATGCCATTTTATTGCACAGTTGTTATCTTAGCAGGAAAGGGCTTTAGAACTAGATTCTCTGCCCCACTCTGCTTTCTTTGCACTGCTGTGCAGGCATAAAGAGAGCAGAAACCTCCTGGTATGGGGAAAACCCCAATGGGCATACAGGAGCAGGTGTAACTAGCTCCTATTTGACCTTCCCCACAGCCACTGGAGCTGGGTGTGAATCTGGGCGGAAAAGAGGCATAGCATTGCATTGCAACTCTCTTCAGCTGGCAGAAAGTCCCTTGGGGATTCATGTTGCCTGCATGCACACGTTAGAGCAGCACTAGGACTAGGCAGAGAATCAGGGAGCTGTAACTAACTTCTGTATGGTCTTCCTCCCATCACTGCTTCACTGAGCACAAACTGAGCAAAGCAGGGAATGTGGCCCATAGATTTTTCCTGATGTGCTGTCAGTGATATCAGACCCTTGTCAGTAGACGTACAAGTGTAACTACTTTCCAGACAGTGCATTTCTAGGGGATTACTGCATCTCATGCATTGTTAAAGTCACTCACCCTTTGGCCTTCTGCCTTACAGTATGCTCTTATGGAAAACACTTTAGATAACAGAGATTCAAACTGTAGGGTTCTAGAATGTAAATATATTCATGTTCAATAGAAAGCACTTTAAAAATCTATGGAAGTTAATAAAGAATGCCATCTTTCTGTAGGTTTTTTGAACCATCTAATAAAATTCTATAGCAGGACTATTATCTTCTATTCAGTTCTGTAGAATGGCCCTGCCCCAAAAAGCTTAATAGGGGTATTACTGCTTTAAACAGCATGTGCTAACTAACTTTTTGAATCTAGGTGACACTGACGTTGCATAGTTTCAATGCAGTAACAACTGCTTACTAACAGCAACATATAGGGACAGATCTTCAGCTGGTGTACATTGTCATAGCTAGATGAAAGTCAATGAAGCTATGACAATTTCCACCTGCTGAGGATCTGCCCATCTGGTTAAATCCTTCAGTCCTTTCTCTGGTAAAACTTCCACTGACTTCAATGTGAGCTTGGTCTGGGTAGATCTGCAGAAGTTGGGACACAAAGAATCCTAAGGACTGATTCTCATTTACATTCAGACCAGTTTGCATCACTCTGCAGTGTCAAAGGGCTCACAGTAGGTGCAAATGTAATTTATTCCCACATTAAAGCCCCTTTACACTTTCAGAATGATGAACAAGAGTATAAAAACAAGTCTACCCTTAAAGCTGCACAGCTGTAGCAGTTTAGTGAGGGCCTGGCTACACTTGCAGACGTAGAGCACTGTGAGTTAAACCCACCTTCGTAGAGCACAGTAGGGAAAGCGCTGCGGTCTGTCCACACTGACAGCTTCAGGCACACTGGCATGGCCACATTTGCGGCACTTGCAGTGGCATTGGGAGCAGAGCATTATGGGCAGCTATCCCAGCATGCAAGAGACCTCAATGTGCTTTCCAAATGGGGGAGTGGGATGGAGTGTGACAGGGAGTGTGTTGTGTGTATGTGGAGGGAGATAAAGTGGGGTTTTGGAGTGCTGAGAGTGTGTGAGTATGCTGTCTTGTAAGTTCAGACCCCCCTCTCCTTGCCCCCAACGCCTCTCTCACACTTTTCTCGGAGCTGATAAGCAGCTAGCTTCTCCGAAACAGAACTTTGAAAGGGAATTTCTGCATTCCTGCAGCCGATCTCACAACAATGACAAGAGTGGCCACTTGACTTAAGGGGATTATGGGGCATTTCCAGAAGCTGATCACAGCGCAGTAACACAGCACCTCATTCACAATGGCACCAGCGGGTGCACAGCAAACATTATTTCACTCGCCAAGGTGGAGTACCAGCAGCGCTGTAGCTGCAGAGTCAGAGTGCTCTACGTGCCTTGCCAGTGAGGACAGGGAGTGAGCTAGGGTTCCTGGGACTGCTTTATTGCGCTGTATTGCAAGTGTAGCCAAGGCTTTAGCCACCAGGAGCGAGCTTTCCTGTCAGCATAGTTAATCCACCTCCCCGAGAGGCGGTAGCTATGTGGATGGGAAAAGCTCTCCCACCAACGTGGTGCTGTCTACACAGGGGCCTGGTCTACACTACGCGTTTAAACCGATTTTAGCAGCGTTAAACCGATTTAACGGCGCACCCGTCCACACTACAAGGCCCTTTATATAGATATAAAGGGCTTTTTAAATTGGTTTCTGTACTCCTCCCCAACGAGAGGACTAGCGCTAAAATCGGTATTACCATATCGGATTAGGGTTAGTATGGCGCAGAATGACGGTATTGGCCTCCGCGCGGTAATCCAGAAGTGCCTATTGTGAACCATCGGACAGCAATCTGCTGGTGCAGTGGCCAGGGTAACAGGAAAAGCCCACGAACTTTTGAATTACATTTCCCTTTTCGTCAGCTTGGAGCCTGATCCAGCACGAGGATTGCGATGCAATCCCAAAATCCAAAACGAGCTCAGTATGGACCGTTGGGAGATATTGGATCTGATCTGACTGTTTTCGGGGAGCAAATTGTTCTATCAGAGCTCGTTTACAGAGAAGACGAAATGCCAAAGTCGGTTGGAAAACATTCCCAGGTACACAGTGCTGTGGACAAGCGAACGAAAGCAAAGGAATCAAATGGTACGTCATGGAAGGAGGGAGGGGGGCGGTACTGAGGACTCGCGTATCCCAAGTCCACAGCCACTTCTGCTGACAAATATTGCTTCTGTAGCTGCAGTCCCAGTGTCCGTAGTTAAACACATGTCCGCGTGTTCAGGGTATAAGTCTCGTTCAATTATAGGTCACCTCCCCACCACATGGAAAGAAAAGGGAAAAGATTGATTTTGATTTTTCCATGTCCACATATGTCTACGAATGATGGTGTAGACGCGAGTGCTGCAGCGATGAGAGCAAGTATCCGCTTTCTCTCTCCCCGGTGGACAGACGGTAAATGTGACTGATATGTCGTCACATAAGCCGTGAGTGCTCCTGGCTGCCTAGGTGAGGCTGATGGGGCCACCTGGGTAAAAGAATAGGAATTGATTCGGTCATCCCGTAGACTGGTACAGAAATGGCTGGTAACCGTCCTATCATGCAACTGGGGGACTGAGTCATCAGCCCCTCCTTTTACATGTGTAAAGAAAAAATTCTGTACTGCCTGCGTATAGATAGCAGTGGGTTGCTGGGCCTCTTCCCCACGACACTTAATGTTCTGCCTGCTGCATCCAGAGTGGTGGTGCTCCCTCATTTTATCTCACAACAAAGTCATGTGTTTCTTATTCTGAATTTTATAATTTTATGCACAAATGGAGGCAGGACACTGCACCGGTAGCCAGGAAAGTTGAGGGAGAGGGAAGCAACGGGTGGGGTGTTGCGGGGCAACCCCCTGAATGGCATGCAGCTGTCGTTTCTGCAGAATCTGACATGGAGCAGCTGTGCTGTCGATAACTGGTTTCTATTACACTTGCCCCATATTCAGGAGGATATGACTCTATTTTAGGATACTATGAGAAGGAGGATTATCGGGATCTTCCCATTTTTTGCCTTGCGCCCCGGTCGACCTCAGCCAGGGCACCTGAAGCAGCAGATGGTACAAGAACGAACGCCATGCTCATGTGCAGTTTACAATGGCAGCAGACAGTAAAGAAACTGATAACATTCTGCTATCGTGCAAAAGAAACAAATGCCTGATGTGTAGCACTGCAGTAACGCTCTGTCAGCGATCAGTAACATACGGTGACAGTTAAAAAAAAGCTGAAGGCTCCATGGTTGCCGTGCTATGGGTCTGCCAGGGCATCCAGGGAAAAGGGACGAATGATTGTCTGCGTTGTTTTCCCTGGATGGCAGGAGATGGAGTGACGACATTTAACAGAAACCGGTATTCCCGCTGCGCTTCCCCCAGATTTTTGCGCCATAGGCACGGGATCGGCAACCCGAGATTCAAGGGGTGGGGGAGACTGTGGAAACTATGGGATAGCTACGGAATAGCTAACCACAGTGCAACGCTCTGGAAATCGACGCTAGCCTCGGACCATGGACGCACACCGCCGAATTAATGTGCTTAGTGAGGCCATGTGCACTCAACTTTATACAATCTGTTTTACAAAACCAGTTTATGTAAAATCGGACTAATCCTGTAGTGTAGACATACCCAGGGTCTTAGGTCAGTATAACTAGTCACTCAGGGATGTGGATTTTTACACTCCCGAGCCACATAGTTATACCAATATTGGGTCTGTGGTGTAGACCAGCCCTTAGTGTAAATGACAGTCAGGCTCTTCATATTTAACAGATGTAAAATATTAGCCATATATTACATACCCATTGAACTATTTTAATCCTCTACACACATAGTAACATGAACATGTATAAATTAATGATAGTCAAATACTATTCACTGAATAACTTATTCAGTATAGTTTGTGATTTAAAAAAAATATTCAACAAATACGTTTGTCCACCTAGCTCTAGAATAAATATATATCTATGATATGGCTGTTTAACCTCAAAATACATTTTCTATGATCCTCATTTCAGTACACACATTAAGAGAGCCAAATTCATCTTTGAAGAAGGAAAGAAAGAAAGACTATGATGAATATACTAAGCCAACATTATAAAGTTCAGATAAAAGCACTTACTTAGACCAATACTGCATGAGTACCTTACATTCTAAAAATGAGCAATTGTTATCTCTTTAAATATTGATTGCCTGGATGAAACTATTATGAAAGCACTAGATGAAGTACTTAGACCTAACATAAAAGATTCAATACACAAAAGAATAGGAAGGATGCAGTAATCATAACAAGATTGTATGGCATAGATTCCAGCATCACACAAAATGTATATACTGACAACTCCAGGACCAGCTCTTACACATCTAGGTTTTTTATTTCTCTCTTGTCTTCCTCCTGCATTTATCTCCTCTCCTAGCACATGTCCAAGGAAGGATAGTGGAAACAGAAAAGAGGAAAACAGATCCACATAAACTAGTAACTGGGATTTGGTCTCCAAACATTTTTCAGTTTCAGAAGGATATGCCTGTGTGTCTGTTAAAGAGGCCATCTGGTCATTCAGATCTCCATGACATTCAGTTACATGAAGCAGGTCACTGAACAGTCAGTCTCACTGAACTTCGGAGTATTTATAGCATTTTTCACATGGATTAATTGTTCTGAAATATACTAGGCACCAATAAGCTTTTTTTCAGCAGACATCATGAAGCTTCCTTGATCCACAGCAAGCACATTTACTTTGAGTTTACTATGCGACATAGCCAGATAGGTAACACAAGTGATTTGCAACTATTTTCATAAATGTTGACAGAAGCCTGACCCTAGGTCTGTGCATGTTAGTGTGTCTTTGGCTACAATGCTTTGCAGCTCCCTACCCCAACTGAAGACCATGCAGGAGAGAAAAACCTGACACATGCAAATCCTAGAAGTGAGAATAGAACCTTTAAACTGGACCGTTGCAGCGATCCCTGCTTCCCCTACCCAACTTTACAGTCATGTTGCATGGTCAGAAAAGAAGTCAAGGACACAGTGAGCAGGCATCCAAACACAAAGGCAGATGTCAGTTACGTGCATCCTGTACTGTTAGAACTGCCAATGTGGATTCATCTTTTGAAAGCCTGGGTCTCAGTCCTGATATTTTTTATCTATGTACGATTGTGTTTGGAGGCCTTCACAGCCCACGGGCAACTTTTAAACAAAACCGGGCTGCGTGACTATTGAATTAAAAGTAGTACAATTGGAGCTGTGTTGGTCCCAGGATATCAGTGAAAGAAGGTAAGTGAGGCTGGAGAGAGAGACAAGCTTTCCAGCCAAACACAGAGATGAAGATCTTGTCTCTCTCACCAACAGAAGTTGGTCCAACAAAAGATATTACCTCACCCAGCTTGTCTCTCTATTGAATTAAAAGCCATTCGGGCTGTTGGTTTAGCTTCTTCACAGTAAACCAGAGCCTGCAGGATTATGCACTCTTTTCTCCAGGTCTTGCTCCTTCATTCACCCCTCCTCTGTCCACTGCAGGAGGACACTGTCATTGCAATGGCTTTCATTTGACTGAGCTGAAAGATCTGGAAATAGTCTCAATGCCTCTCCTTTCATCAACCAGCAGGCATGCAAAAGCAGCAAGATCACGGACACCTTTTGCCACTGGGTGAATATCGCCCATTAGGGACACATTTAGCCTCCCTCTGTCTGAGGCCTGAAATCCTTTCTTGGTCCCTAAACAGGGCTCTCTTGGCTGGCAGTCACAGAAACTGCTATGAAGCATGAGATGTGTAAGCCTGGAAGATACATTGTACAGTCAGTTTGCTTTTAAACCAAATGAAAACAAGCTTGAAATGCCATCCCCTAATTCCCACAGTTCTGAAAGGCTTCTAGCAGTATTTATTTCCTTTATTTTTATGTCTTCCATATGAGCCTGTTGGGGGTATTGAGATTTACACCCCTCTATGTCATGCTTTAGTGAGTGAATTTTGTCTCCAACTGCAGCTCAATATCTCTTAAGAGGACATTTTAATACTGTCTGTAATTATGTGGAATTTGATTCTCTGGGGTTGTGAGGAGGCAGGCAGAGAAAGCAGGGTTTTGCGGGGGGGTCTGAGGAATTGAAAAGAGGGTTGAAAAGAGTGAGTGAGTGAGTTGGCAGGAATGGGTAGCAGGTCAGGGAAGGCAGAGATTTGGGGTGGAGTTGGGGTTGTAAGCTGTACGGGATGCCTGGAGCGGGAGGGGGAATTCAGTGTCTCTTCAATGAGACTTTGGAGTGTGAAGTGCTCCTAACTCACCACGCCAAAGCAGCAGCATTGTGGGCAGCCCTGGAAGTGACATTAGCTACCCTCACAAGACTTCTACCAACACTGGCTGCAGCCATGGGAGAACAGCTTTCCTGGTGAGATTTCAACCACATCCAAACCAGAATTGGAGATGAGGTTCCTTCTGATTTGGGATAAAGCCTGGAACAAAAACTGTAGAGAAGGATTCCAATTCAGCAATATCAGTCTGGACCCTTTTGAAATTTAAACACATTCAAATTTCAGCTGCCTGTGTTGGCCCATATCTTCTAGCAGTTACTGAGAATTGATTAACCCTTTAATGGGTATTACATTCCCTTCACATAGGGTCTTTCATGTACACAGAGAGGACCCCTCCCCCCCCACACACACACAGCGAAGGGCAGAGACTTCTGTATAAATTGGATTTAAAGAGTACACTAGAGAAATAAGTTTGTAGGCTGTGAAAGCTCCCTAGCTACCTCACATCATTTCCATTACAGCTATGAAACTGACATGCTTTAAGAAAATATAAACTTAATTTTAAAACATTCAGGAA
Source organism: Chelonoidis abingdonii (assembly GCF_003597395.2). Lineage (NCBI taxonomy): Eukaryota > Metazoa > Chordata > Testudines > Testudinidae > Chelonoidis > Chelonoidis abingdonii. Next base: position 94,252,628 of record NC_133775.1, read on the forward strand.
ATTCCATTAAGTGATTTATCATGCACCTGAAGAAAACGTAATTTAACATCGAAGCTCTAAACAGTATTAAAGCAAGCCCCATGTGTTCAAATTAACAGTAAAATATTTGACACAGAAAATTATTGAAACAGCAAATAGTGTTGTTCTCTAATTACCCTAATGCAATAGATCACCATTTGGGCAAGGATCCCAGCAGGCATTCGCTTGGATGCATATGTTCAGGGTATTTTATTTTGCTGTTAAATGCTTGTTGCAGTGTGCTGTGTGCACAAAACAGAGTGCCCAGGTGAGTTAAATCTGCCTTGTCTTAACCCTTTACCATGTTAGCCACTGACTTCACGCAGAGCTGGCATCCTGATTCGTGTGAATACAGCAAAACATCACCTTGCTGACTGCAGTCTAATCACCTTCCATATCTCATCTCTAACATTACACATACCATAAGGTATTACAGGAATTAGACTGGCTAAAAAATATCCTCTTGCAGCAAAAGATCTGTGCCATTGCTTCAGCCTTGAGCACTCTGAGGTTATTTTAACTTCACACAGGAAATAGGGGACAGGAAGAGAAAGTATTGCTCAGTCAGAGTATGCTTAATTAGTTTACGACTGCCTCTCTCAATAACTTGTGAATAAGATCCCTGTTGATCTAATTAGCAGCAGTGGGAGAAAATTCTGCTTTCCAGGGGGCTGTAGGCACCTTCTAGATTCTAGATAAACAGAGCAGCTGTTTCCCAGGTGACCATGAATGGGCAGCAGGGGACAGTTGCCTTAGACACAAAGCATTTGGAGCCCTACAGACCTGAGGATTTTTGGAGATTCCGAATTTAAATGCTTCACTGAATGGAAACCATGTGATTTGAATGAATAATTGTCTATTGGCATTCTGTACTATTACTTAAGAGCCTGTACTGTGACAATTCTGAGCCAGGTTTATGGGCCCCTACTAGCTCCTCTTGCAATGGAAATGGGCTCGTATAAAGACATTGGCCCTTTTCTGGAGCTGCTGCTGAGCTGAACTCAGCGCAGCCCAATGGCAAGACAGAGGTGTCTGTGCATCACCTTTGTGCTTCCCAGGCTCCAGAGGCAATGCTCAAACAGCCTCAGCAGTTGCTCTAATTTATGCAACGACCCTGAGGAGCCAACCAGCAGCCCAGAACAGTCAGAGAGTTGTGTGTTTCTGCCATGCCTCCACCCACAAACTGCTCCCAGATAGGCCCTTAGTTCTTGACTACAGTTAAAATTTAGGTCAACATAGCTCCATTGCTCAGGGACATGACAAAATCCACATCCTGAACAACACTGCTATGGTAACGCACAGTGTGGACACATTGCTCAGGGAGGTGGTGTTCCCACACTGACAGAAAAAGCCCTTCTATCAGTGTAGGCTGTGTCTACACCTATAAGGTTATGCCAGCATTGCTACATTGCCATCACTACGCCTATATAGTGCCCAGAGTGTAGACATAGCCTAGTGTGTCTCTGTGCCAGTTGTGAAGCAAGCTGTTATATCCACTCATTATATTACACCACTACAGAACTCCCCTTACTTCTCAGTGAGAACCACCAGCTTTGCAGCCTCTATAAGCCGGCACATCCACTGCACGGGGGCCACAGTATGGCCAATTACCCACTGGGCCTGATTCTCTGCTGCCTTGTGTAATCCTTTACACCTGTGCAAAGGGAGTTTCCCAGGCACAGTCATTCTGAAATTTTCAGCCTTTAGAAAAAGAAAGAAGTGAGCAGGGTGGAAAAACATGCTGGTGATTATTTTTTTAAAAAAGAGGCTGAACACCCCATTTAAGTGTTTGCTGGAATGACAGGTGCTGGGATGCTGCCAAATTATTATTAGGAATTACTGTGATTGATATGAATGTAGAAAGGCTTGGTACATCTGGATTTGCTAAAGGATTCTGGGAACAGAGGTCTCTTAGAATCAGATAGTATGCTGAAATTCCATTTGAATGCTGAAATAAGTATGGATTATGAATGCTTAACAAGAGACTCTATGTGTGTGGTATTTCAGCTTGGAATTTTGGTCATGGTCAGTCGATGGCCGCTTCACTAAGTAAATGTGCAGGAAATATGTAAATAGTGAGCTTGGTACTAACTGACCTGGGTCAAAATGACCCCTTTAGGGTGGCACCACACTAAGAGCTTAAGTCAGTGGTGGGCAACCTGTGGCCGGTCAGGGTAATCCGCTGGTGGGCCGTGAGAAAGTGTTTACATTGACCATCCATAGGCACCCCCCCCCTCACCAGCTCCCAATGACTGCGGTTCGTTGTTCCTGGCCAATGGAAGCTGCGGGAAACAGTGACCAGCACATCCCTGCGGCCCATGCCACTTCCTGCAGCTCCCACTGGCTGGGACTGGCAAACCGCAGCCACTGGGAGCTGTGGGCGGCCATGCCTGCAGATGGTCAATATAAACATTGTCTCGTGGCCTGCCAGTGGATCACCCTGATGGACCGCAAGAAGTCCACTGCTGGCTTAAATGAATGATTGATGAGAGAGTAAACATCAAATGGCCTTTGCTCTGTCCCTTTTTGCCCCCTTCCAAAATATTAATTAGAAAAACAATTTATGATATGTCCACCGGGCATATTTTGGGGGGATGTGACTCCTTTGAGAGCAAGGAGTATAAATACTAAGAATATCATACGTGCACTGGCAGCTCCCCAATTAATATCTGAAGAGGACCGTGACACTGTTAAGACAGAGGGTTTCAGGGTAGCCAGCACCCTGCTATGAGGGACTTTTGTGCAACTTTTGGACCAGAGGGTCTCAGGTTAGCCAAAACACTGCTCAGGGGACATTTGACAGATCAAGTACTTGAGAACAGAAGAGAAGAGAAGACTCCATCTAGGACTGGAGTCTTTGTTTGCCTGCTTTGTTTGCCAATCAGGATACTATGTAGGGCCAACATAGTTACTTAGGGTTTATGCTTGGGGAATTGAGGTTTAATAAGAAGACATATTGTATAACCTTGTATAACCTGCTTGTGTGATTCTTTCTCAAATAAATTGCAGTGCTTTGAGCACATTGTATCTGAATTTTCACTGGTACCGGTAACAATCTGCCTAGCTGTGGGCCATTAAAGATCCATTTCAGCAACAGCTTTTGCTACTTGCCCAACTAATATTCTTACAGTTATACCTTGAAGTGGAATTAGGATGTGTTAGCTGAGAGACAGGGAGAACATCAGAGAATACAGGAAAGGATCCGCTATCCTCCATCAAAACCAACAACATCTACAAGGCTGAGTCATCCAATTCATTTCATTACTCCTTCTAGTTTCTTGGAGGAGATAGTTCCTCTGAAAGGACAATGTGTTCTCCAAGTTCCCCCTGGTGTTGCCTCTGGTTAATATCAACTGCTCCATTGCACAAGCCAGGAAGTCAAAAAACCCCAAACAGACCAGATGAATCCAAGCAGTCCTGACATGTACTGCAATGGGGTTTCAATTGAAGATACCCTATCAAATTAAAGATTCATCTGTTTATCTCCAGTTGTTTTCATTGAAACAATTTCTCTCTCAAAATAATAATAAAGCAATTACTTGTTGGTTTTCATTTTATTGGTTACTACTTTTACGCAAAGCATGCCAATTATGATCTAATTACAATGCACGGTTCTGTGAGCACGCCAGACTGTTCTTACACACGATAAATCACAGTCAGTTACTCCAATCATTTAATCAGTAGAGCATAAATATGTAATGACTATGTAATTACACATTAATAAATGCCATGCTAGTTATTTAAGCCTGAAAAGATAAAGTACACTTCCCTGCATTTTAATGCTGTCACCTCTAGGGTCACAATAAGTGTTTGATATATATATCCCTGAGTGAGCAAAAAGAATTGTAGTCTGGTATTGTGCACAGTGTGCTGAACAACAATTTTTAGTCTAATCTCAGAGTCTTTTGATTAGTCCAGAGAGAAAATAGCCTGAATTAGTTAAGGTAAAATTTGCTGCAGCCAGTGCATCTGGCAAGCATTTTTTATTGTAGCAAAGCAGTAGCTATGGCTCAGATTCAAGATTTGCAGGTGTACACATAGTAGTTCAAATCTTCCTATTATTACTAACCCTCCGTGCAATTATAGTATACAAATTATTTGACTGGGAAACAAGGGAAGAATAAGAAAGGATTCTTATTTGTCCATCTAGGGGGAGATTTTCAAATGCACAAAAGACAGTTAGGTGCCCAACTCTCACTGAAAGTCCCATTGAAACTTGAGCACCTATTTAACCTTTCTGTCCCTAAACATCTCTCTTTCAGTAATTAAATTATTGTTTCCTTGGCTCTTTTCTTAATTTAAAAAGAAACATAATGAGAAAATATGCATCTGTTCCTAAAGTTGCATCTCCAGTTGTGATGGGTTCGGTCACAGAGATCCCCTTGGGACTGTCACCTGATGCGCTGAATTCACCTCTGAGCCTGTTGTCTCTGCCAGCTTGGAACTCCAGAAGCCTGTCTTGTTGAGCCAGACATGCTAGCCTGCTGCAAAACACTCAGGGTCTGAACCAAACCCCAAAGCTGAAGACTTAACTGAAAACAGCTCAGCAAGTACTCCTGTCTCCAGTATCCAGACACCAGCTCTCAATAAGATCCAAACCCCAAATAAATCTGTTTTACTCTGTATAAAGCTCATACAGGATGAACTGATAAATTGTCCTCCCCCTATAACACTGATAGAGACATATGCACAGCTGTTTGCTCTCCCAGGTATTAATCTCTTACTGTGGGTTAATTAATAAACAAAAGTGATTTTATTTAGTATAAAAAATAGGATTTAAGTGGTTCCATGTAATAACATATAGAACAAAGTAAGTTACCAAGATAAAATAAAACACGCAAGTCTAAGCCTAATACATTAACAAGCTGAATACAAGTAAATTTCACCCTTAGAGATGTTTCAATAAGCTTCTTTCACAGACTAGACTTCTTCCTAGTCTGGGCCCAATCCTTTCCCTGGTACAGTCCTTGGTGGTTCCAGCTCAGGTGATAACTCGGGGATTTCTCATGACTGGCAGCCCTTTTGTTCTGTTCCACCCGCTTTTATATCTTTGGGACAAAGTTGGAATCCTTTGTCTCTCTCTGGGTTTCCACCCCTTCTTCTATATGGAAAATGTCTATCGGGGCTGGTCTAGACAGTATTTGGTCCTGCCATGAGGGCAGGGGACTGGACTCGATGACCTCTCGAGGTCCCTTCCAGTCCTAGAGTCTATGAATCTATGAATCTATGAAAAGCACCAGGTTAAAGATGGATTCCAGTATCATGTGACATGTTCGCATGTCCTGCAAGACTTCATTACTCACTCGCGGGCATACAGGTATACAGGAAGGCTTACAAGTAAACAGAGCCATCTACAACCAATTGTCCTAGTTAATGGGAGCTATCAAGATTCTAAACAACCATTAATGGCCCACACTTTGCATGATTACAATAGGACCTCAGAATTATGCTACATATTCCTAGTTTCAGATACAAGTGTAAGCAGAGTCAGGATGAGCTGTACCCTGACATCTGGTGGTGAAGTATGGGAAGTGTGGAAAGAATGTCTGGAATGCAAAATCTCAAATATTTGCATAGGCACGCCTAACCCATCCCAGACTGCCGAGCTGTGGGTGCTTTGTGACAGAAATGACTCAACCTCAGTTGGGTGGTACTTGCTAGACAAGGGACATGGGTTCCAAAACCCTGTGAAGGGAGAGAGGTTGGGGACAGGTACTTGTGCCTGGTGGTGCAGGCTCCTTGTGGAGCTAGAAGCATCAGTTGCACCTCCTCCTCTCTCCACTGTGGAATGTCAGAGTTGATTTTTTTTATTCCCTTAAGACTCTAGATACAGGTTGCTGAGCTGAACTCACTTTGGGCTAATGGTGCAATAGCACTGGGCTCCCCTACTATGTGCTGAGATCACAAAAGAGCTGAAATCACAAAAGAGCTGAAATTACTGAGCTGGGAGCACTGAGTACTGTGCTAACTAGTGGGGGAGCCTGAAGCTATACTGTGGAACAGAGCAGCTGGCGGAGTGGAGCAGTTTGTGCGGATGGCTGGAGCGGATCACGGGGCAGCTGGTGGAGCGGAGCGGCTGGCAGAGCGGAGTAGCTGTGGGGCGTGTGGAGCAGCCCACAGAGCGAGCGGAGCCGAGCAGTTTGCTGGGACAACTGGAGCAGCTCACGAGGCAGCTGGTGGAGCGGAGCAGTTTGTGAGGACGGCCGGAGGAGCAGAGTTGAGCAGCTGGTAAGGCGGAGCAGTTCGTGGAGAAGGCGGAAGCAGAACCCACGGAGAGGCAGGGCAGTTGGCCCTGGACCACGTAAGGTGCCCCTTTCACCCAGGCTGGGGGGAGGGACCTCTACAGATAGACTCTTGAATTCTGGGGTGGCATTGACCAGAGACTTTTGGGTTGTTGGACTTTGGAGTGATTGGACTTAAGACCCTAAGGGGGAAAGGACATTGCCAAATGTACTTGGGGGGGTGGTTATGGTTTGTGTTATAACTCTGTTTGTGGTGTTTCTCCAATGGGATGCCACATTGATTCCTTCCTTTATTAAAAAGATTTCGCTACACTCAGACTCCGTGCTTGCGAGAGGGGAAGTATTGCCTCCTAGAGGCGCCCAGGAGGGTATGGTATGTAAGTGTCCCAGGTCACTGGGTGGGGGCTCGAGCCGGTTATGCCTTGTGTTATTGAAACGGAACCCCTGGATACTGAACCTGGCCCTTGTTGCTGCCAACTCAGAGGGGCAGAAGGGTTACACAAGAATGACACATTTATACAAATAGGATGAAAACACTCAGTAGATTATAAACTTTGTAATGTTACCTTACAAGAGACCTTTTGCATAAAGCATATTCCAGTTACATCATATTCACAGTCATAAACATATTTCCATAAAACATTATGGAGTGCAACATCACACCAGTATTTCATACTTTTGTGTTATTAGTGTTTTATTTTATTGGTTTTTATTTATTTATTTCAGGGTCATTTTGGATTATAGTCTAAATTTCTGGTAATGAAGTTGCACTCAGACAGCAGCGCAAAACCCTTCACACTAGAGCTAGTCAAAAATTAGAAACATTTTTTTGTGGGGAGAAAAAATTTTATCTTTTCCCCTGAATAGAAAAATTCTGAATTGCAAAAACGTTCAGTTAGCTCCACACCTGGTGAACAAACGGGATGTATTTTTCATGAGCATGTTTGAAAAACAAAAAACAAACAACAAAAAAACTCTTGTTCCTCTTTTAAATATTTCTGCATTCCATTTTTTCCAACCATCTCTACGTTACACCATACTATACAAGGACAGCTAGTCTGTAGAAAAAGAGCATTGGGTCCCAATTTGAAAGCATCAGTCATTTTAGTTTCGGTATTTCAGGCCCCTAGTTTATATTTTAAGTATTATTTTTAACTCTACTCTGTGGTCCAAATCCATCCAAGATGTAACTCCACTGGCAAGCACACTGCAAATGTGACAAGCACTCATGTGTACATAGACATGAACCTTGAGCCCTTTTCCTCCTGCATTCACTCGGGTAGTTGTTAGTCACAGTCTGGCCCATGGTCAAAATTCTGTTGTTCCCTGGCTCTCATTACCCGGCACTAACCAAGAACTGCTTTGCTAGTGCTGTAGGTTACCCTGTGCTATCATATAAAGCCAAGAAGGCAGCATCAGCTGTGCCTCTCTACCCCACCCCGGTGTTGGCACAGACCTTAGGAGTAGCAATAGCCAGCACAGTGCTCGTGGCCTCGTTTCTTCTGAAGGACAAACTTTGGGATGTCGTCATCACACCACTCATTGTCATCACCTCCACCCATCCGATTTGTTTACGGCCAATTTTAGAACCTGAATTATATATAGGCTTTTGCGACTTGGGTAAATGACTTGGTCCTAAGTGTATCGATTTAAAAGCAGCATTAGGTCAAAGATAAACTCTTATCCACTGTTTTTATTAAGAGCTGACATTATTTTCTTGATGCTATTCAACATCTTGCTCACCCATCCGAACAGATTCCCAGTGCCCACGGCAGTTCAGACCTGCCTTTTGCTCAGTGTTTAGTCTCTGACTATAGAGCGAATAAATACAAATGACTCTTTTCTTCCTCTCTTTTAACTGATTGTTTCCCTCTCATCTGTTCTGCTTTCTTTCCCTCCCTCCTCCTCTTGTGATAGTTTACCTATTGGCTGGGTGCACAAGGAAAGTGAAGCCTGGGAAGCTACTGCTTTGTGGAGGCAAGACAAGTTAAAGCTTCTGTTCCAAAAGGATGGCACTGTGGGGTGGCAGGTGGGTTTATAGAATTGTATCTGGGCATCCAAGGCAAGATTCTCCATTCTGATCCACACAGTGAAGCTCTCATCTACACTGCATCTTTCTACTGCTCATTCCTTGCTTGTTCAATACACTGACGGACACTAGGAGTTATGTGCAGGGAATAGTGCTACAAAGTGCACCAGATATGCAGTGTGGATCAGACAGAGGAATTCTGCCCCTTATCTGAGACAAAGTTCTGGACTGGTGTTCCCTTGAGGGAGGGAAGAGGGTCATGCATGCAGGAACAGGGCAGAATAGGGACCAGTTCTGTCCTTGAGGATTAGAGAGGCTGTACAACTAACAAGCCTGGTGGTGCTCTGTGGTCCCAAAAGGCATAGTTAAAACAAAGCCCTGATCCTTGCAGGCATGCTGCTACTGGCAGCAGGGCTGGGGCACTCATGATGCTCATTTCTGGAGCTGTGTTAAGGAGCACTGCAGTGTGTTGCATCACATACTCACAGAAACATCCTGGTCAGTACAGGGAGCATGACTCAAAAACCTTCCCCAGAGCTTCTCACAGTTTTAAGGGTAGGATCTGGCAGAAACATATACCTGCAATCTACACTGGTGCAATTACAGATGCATTCATTTGAAAGAAAGGTGTAGGATGGAATTTTCAAGTATCTAAAGGAGTTAAGTTTCCAACTCTGTTGCGGTGTAATGATCTGATAATTGACATGGGAACAAGGAATCCTGACAGTGTATTTTTGACTTGGACACAGTCTTCTCCTTTTTGACCATTGGAGAAGCAACATTACATATGCAAGGTGTGCAAAATAGCCATAACAAAATAACAAAATGCAACACCATTCAAAAAGCATCTTCATTTTGTTTGTTCGTTTTGTTGTTGGGATTTTCCTAAATTTTGTTACAATTAAAATTGACTTCATTTCAAGCAAATATGGTTTTTTTGGTCAAAAAGTTGCAAAAAAAGAAGGGATGAAAATACATGCCACAATGAAAGGGAATAATATATATTAAAACTCATGAAAGAAAAGAAAGGCAATTTTTGCCTAGGTTTTAACTAATGCCTCTTCTGTTTAACTATCTAGTTCTCTCTCCATTCATCCATCTATCCATCATCCACTAGGCATCATCCACTTTCATGTCTATTTTCTACAATTCTACGAGAAATATTTACATACATTTAGCTGCCAGTACTTACACAAAAGTTTACCAATTTTAATTACCCAGTTTCTTTAAGAAATATCTACCTTCAAATCAAAGGTTTAATTCATTCTCAGACTGCCAAAAGAGGCAAGCAGTAGACATGATCAAAAAAGGAGAGGGGGAGGATATTCATGATTTTTTTTTTCAAAAACATTTTCCTGGTTAGTTTGCAGTGGAAGGGAGTTAATTCAAAAGTAAATTGAAATTTCAAAATCTGAAAAGTTTTGACTGGTTCTATATTTGGTTGAAAAATACAGGAACTTTTTTTTGTAAAAACATCCTCAACATTTCCCCCCATTTCTTAAATTTTGAATTTTAATTTTTTGAAAACTGTGCCCAACCCTACTGAGCAGTAATATATACATTATCCCCCTTTCCATCTCACTGTGTTTCACGCATTCTTTTTTTCAGCACCCTGAAGGTTTGGAGTATTCAGATTTGGGCTTCTCACTCAGCCTATTGCTAAGGTAGGTTGGAAAATGTGGATCTGGAGCTTGGTTTGTATTTCAAACACTCCCAAAGTTCAAAAGTATTGAGACACAAGGTTTTGGCTAAGGCCCTTTCACCAGAATGGCTGTAATAAGCAGAACAGCAACCTAAAGTGGGAGATGTTTTCTATAAGACCACCTATTTAGCCTTCAATACTGAAGGCATTTTGTGCACTAAAATATAGAAGAGCTTCATATCAATGTTTCAGAAATCACTTATACTGCTAGAGAAAGGGCCCAGCTTCAATCTACCCAGGGGTTTGTAAAACTGATTCAGTTCCCATTCCTGGGTCTTCCAGGTGGCAGTAATTTCATACAAGCACTGTTATTATGCCAACAAGCCAAGCTCACACTGAACACTTCCAAGGAGAAGGAGGAGTTCCCTGAGGTGACAGCTACTTCCCAGTGACATCATTATAAATACTGTATGCCAGCGCAAGTACATAGCCACTCAAAACCTAGTCAAAATGCCAAGAGCAATTATTTAATCTCTTTGATCTGTGTGCTTACAAGAGGCATGGAGCATAATTATATTCTTGTTTAAAAAGGGCTATGGAAAAAAAGGCTTTATTTTGATGTTTTACTGTTTGCTTCTCATCAATATGTGCTCAAAGGGAACTACAGTAATTTATCCTTCCAGTGCCTGTTTCCACCTTAAAAAAAGAGAGAGAGGAATAGCTGCTGTACATTTGCAATGCAATTTTAGCTCAAACAACATGACAAGGATTCAACAAAATGAATCACTACAGTGTGCAAAGAAACCATCTTAAGTAAATAAAAACCCCAGGGATGCTGACAAAAAATGCATTAAGAATCAGGATCTGTTCTGCAGTGGTGAAGTAAACCCAGCACTGAGGGCCTGATCCAAAGTTCATAGAAGTTGACTTCAGTAGGCTTTGGATCACAAAGCTTCATGGCAAAGTCATGATGATCTTTATTCCCACTACACTTCCACTGAGATCCAGGGTCCCAGTGAGAATCTGATTCTCCTCTGCCTGGCACCTTAAGTAGCCATTTATATTAGCACAAAGTGAGTACAAAGCAAGGGTAAACTGCTACCACAGAATGGTATAAATGACAATATCTACAATCTCACCTAGACATAGAATCTATATTTTGGTATCCCATGATGAACTTCCCTGAAAGCAGATGATAGGAGAGTGTCTGTAGTAATGAGGTTAATGGGAATTTTGCAACTAATGATGGAGAACCTATCTGTTATGGGAGCCATAACGTTTCATTCAAAGGAGCTGCTCCCTTCAGGAACATAATGGTTGCACTGAATATGCTGGCTAGGGCTTGATCCAAAGCCCACTGAAGTCAATGGGAGTCTTTCCATTAATTTCTTGATCAAGCCATAGGCGAATTCAGCATCAGAGCTATTGCAGAAAAGGTACTTCCTAGAGCAGAACCACAGCACTTTCAGTTGGAACAGCTATTGTGTATATGGGTATAATTTTGGAGGTACCTGTAGGTGGCACAAGCAGCTAGTGGATATTTTAGTTATAGCTCAGTCATCTTTAATTTAAAGACCAGTGTCAGAGCTGAACCTATTCACAATACAAAGGCTTATGAAGCTTAAGTATATTACATTTTAAAGGTTGAAAGCAACGAGCAAAGCCCAATTCAATGTGAAGTTTAGGCTGGTCCGCTATTCACAGACAGACAGATACAGGACTGTATGTCCACATTCGCTCATCACAACAGACGTTCTGCATGCACGTGATAACTAAAAAATGGATGAATAAAAGATGAACAGAGCAAATCCACTATAGTTGCTTGAAATTTTATTCCCATATGCAACTTCATCTTTTCAGTCCTTTGTTCTAAAATTGTTTTGAACCATCTTCCAAATTCTTCTCTTCTCTCTCTCTCTTCTTTTGTTCTTTTTTCTTTTTTTGTTGAATGCTGCTGAATGGAGAACATTTAAAGGGACCTCATTCCTTCAAGAAGAGCAAAGCCAAATTTAAATCAATTGCAATATGCAAGTTTGGTTTCAAACCCAGTTATACTTTTGGCCTTCACAACATCCCATGGCAACAAGTTCCACAGTTTGTGGAAGAAGTACTTCCCTTTGTTTGCTTTAAACCTGCACCTGTTAATACCATTGGCTGATCCCTAGAATTTGTGTTCTATAAAGGGGTAAATAACACTTCCCTATTCACTTTCTTCTACTGTTCATGATTTTATAAACCTCTATCATATGTCCCCTTAGTTGTCTCTTTTCTAAGATGAACAGTCCGTTGTTTTTTTTAAAAAAATCTCTCCTCATATAGAACCTGTTCCTTTCCCCTAATCATTTTTGTTGCCTGTCTCTGCACCTTTTTCAATTCTAATCTGTCTTTTTTGAGTGGTAAAAGCTAATTTAGAACTCATCATTTTCTATGTACAGTTGGGATTATTTTTCCAATGTGCATTACTGTGCATTTATCAACATAGAATTTTATCTGCAATTTTGTTGCCCAGTCACCCTGTTTTGTAAGATCCCTTTGTAACTCTTCTCAATCAGCTTTAATTATCTTGAGTAATTTTGTATTATCTTCAAATGTTGCCACCTCACTGTTCACCGCCTTTTCCAGATTATTTATGAATATGTTGAACAGAACAGGCCCCAGTACAGATCCTTGAGGGACTCAGCTATTTACCTCTCTCCATTGTGAAAACTGACCATTCACTCCTACCCTTTGTTTCCTATTTTTAAACAGCTGCTAATCCATGAAAGAGGACCTTCCTTCATATCCCATGGCTGCTTATTTTGTTTATGAGCCTTTGGTGAGGGACCTGGTCAAAGACTTTCTGAAAGTCCAATTACGCTATATCGACTGGGTCAACCTTGTCCACTTGCTTGTTGACTCCCTCAAAGAATTCTAATAGATTGATGAGGCGTGATTTCCCTTTACAAGAGCCGTGTTGACTATTTCCCAACATGTTGTGTTTATCTCTGTGTCTGATAATTCTGTTCTTCACTATAGTTTCAGCCAATTTGCCTGATACTGAAGTTAGGCTTCCTGACTGTAACTGTTGGGGTCACCTCAGGAGTCTTTTCTTAAAATAGGTGTTACATTAGCTACCCTCCAGTCACCTCATACAGAGGCTGATTTAAGCGATAAGTTACATACCACAGTTGGTAGTTCTGAAATTTCATATTTGAGAAAGAAAAAAAAATCCTGGCCACTTTGAAGCCAGTGGGTGTTTTGCCATTGACTTCAATGAGGCTAGAATTACAAAAGGGCTATTGCCTTTATTACGTCTTTACTCAGGGCCAGATCATCTGCAGGCATAAACTGTCATTGCTCCATTGACTTCATCTGAGCTGCAACAATTTACACAAGCTGGGGACCTGGCCCTCTGTATTAAACCTGCAATTATCTGAAGGTTATGTGGGCTCCAAGGTTGGGCTTTCAGAAGCATTTGACATTGGTCTAGCTCTGCTCCTTGACTTCAGTGGGAGCAGAGTTAGGCTAATGCTGAGCACTTTTGAAAATCCCACCCAGGGTCCACACTATTTTAATACACTGTGTTGAACTTATATGGACTCTAACGGCAAGGGAGAGAACAATCTAATTGTGAAAGCTGAGTATACCAGTTTATTTAGTAAGACAGAACTTAGGCAGAATTCTTTCATCTTTTGATCCAACAAAGAAAGAGGAGATGGAAGAGAGAGATGCTTTAACAAAGGTGCCCATTGCCTTAGGCTTGCTTTCATTAGTTATAGTTCCCTGTTGTTATTCAGTTCCTTTTGGTTCGGAGAACTGGGTCACTTGTAATGGTTCACTTATTTTATATGAGAGAGTGGGACAGAAAAAAATTGCTGCATAATAACACGAAGCTTGGTTTGACTGGTGCCACACAGCTGATGCCTCGCAATGCTACTCTATTTTTTTTATACCAAGGATGTCCAATCCCAGGGACAAATATAGCTCATTAGGCCATATGTTGCGGCCTATGATGACCATGTACCTGTAACTACAGGTTGAGGAGAAAAAGTGATCAGATGGAGGTTTTTATTGCAAAATACAACTACAGTGGATGCCATTAAAATATCACCATTTACTGCTCCATGTATCTGCAGTACATGTGCTATCTTTCCTTGATCAGAAGTATAATCAATAACACTGTCTAAGCAAATATTTATCGTTCCATACATTTATTTTTATTTAAAAGTTCTATATATTTATATGCAAATTCGGTGCAGTTTTGAGACTCCGGCAATACTGATTTTATATATATGGGTAAATGTGACAAGACAACTTCCTGTGCTGTCCTTTGTAGAAATGCACAAAATCTTTGTTACAAAGCTCCTGACTTGAAGAACTTGTCTGATTTCAGGGTGACAAAGAAACATAATATTCAGTTCAGATTTTGGCAAGACAGTCACTAAGCTCCATAGGCCTTTGAAGCTAACAAGGACAACTTCTGGCAGTACATTAACACCATCCAACATTTACTTTTTCATATGGTTTCATTATGAAACCAGTTTCCATGTGATTTGAAATTTAGTTCTACCAAAACTCTTTGTTGGAAAGGAACCAAGACAAACCACTGATTTTCACAAAATGCTAGGTCTGAGTAGAAAGCTAATGTAAACTGCAGAAGGCTAGTGTACTTCAGAAAAAGCTCTTGTCTGATTTGCTTGCTATGCTCTGTGTATCATTCACGGTAGTTTAAGAATCTACACAAATCCTTGTCCTTTTCTTACCCATAAAAAAAGCACTCAGCTTTGCTAGCAAAAAAAGAGTTCACAGAGTAAAAAATCAGCTTTTCCTTCGACCATCCTAGGCTTATCCCTCCGGAGCAGAATGAGGCCACTGGCACAGAATACTCCCAATAACGCATTTCAGAGTCCCTTGATGGTCAGTTCAACTGGAGCACCAGGAGAAAGAGGCTTTAGCCGTACACTATCCACAATGACAACATTATTCACAATGACATGTCGGAAGACTACTTTGGGGGCATAGAGGTTGGATTGGTGCTGGATACCCACGGATTCCACCTAGAGATCGATCGCTTTCTATTTTACACAATGCAAATATGAATGCTATTCTTGGCTCTTCGCCAAATTCTAGTACAGCATGTTCAGTTTTAAAGTAACAACATTTAATATAGTTGCAGTAAAAAGAAAAACAATGCTTTGCATCCCACACCACCTGTATTTGATTAATTTTATTGTTATTGCTGTTTATGATGTTATAAAGCTCCTAACCTCAAGGTGTTGGAAATCAACCCATAAAATGTCTTAGTAAATGAGCTGGAGACGAATGAACAGAGAGCCCTGATTTTACAAATATTTTAGTACTGTTCAAGTCCCTTTTAAAATCCAGGCTGCACTGTGTTTATGCCCAACATCGTTTTGTTCAAAGATGTCAAGTTATAAAAATGGTGCTGCTCCTGTGATTCCTTTTTGTAATAACATAATGAAATAAGAAAACTGGAGGGCCAGCAAGACTAAAAGAAAAGTCCCAAGGAAAATGTTCCCCATGCACATGCCCCACTTTGTTCACCTCAAGGGAGTGTTAACTCTCTAGCTTAGCCATGCCGAGGATCAAAATGCCAATGACACTAACCATCATAAGAGAGGTCAGATCTGAGTACAGGTTTATGAGTTCATATCCTAGCTGCCTGAGCTTAGCTAAGTCACTTGATTTCCCCCCACCATCATCTCCATAATGAGGGTAATAATACCTCACCAGTGTGTTCTGGTATAAATTTTATGGCGAGTGCTTGGAAAATTAAAAGTGCTTTATGGCCTCATCTAAAGCTCCATGAAGTTCAATGGAAAAATTCTCATTAACATCAATGGGTTTTGGCTCAGACCCAATAAAACATCATTCTCATTATCAATATGTTCAGCCCACTCTCTGTGATTCAGTTTTGATTTATGCTACTATTACCTTAACTGGAACTTCACTACAACCACCTTGAAGTGAATATGCCAAAAACCTTTGCTGTAGAGTGAGAGAAAGGAGCCAAGAAACATTATATTTATAGAATCCAGGGACACTTAGTGGGCAAAAGGCACTGCTCATTCTATTTATATCTGAATTTTCTAAGAATCCATGGTATCTTTACTAGAGCTCGTCAGGACATTTTGACAAAAAATTTCAGTGAAAAAAGAAAACAAAATGTGTTTTTTTTTCAGTTTTCTGATCAGCTGTAATATTTATTCATGGGGGAGAACAGCCCAAGGGGTCGGAGCAGCAGCAAGGGGAGGTTCAACATCCACCCATCAGATGAAGAGGAAAACATGATGTTTTTTCAGAACATTTTCCTGATTAGTTTGAACATAATTCACTCATGTATTTCAACATTATTCAATGGAAGCTCCAATCACTTGGAAAATATGGCCAATGAATTCTTGATAACAATTCCAGTTTTGCACCCTCGGCAGTCTGCAGGGGCTCAGGTGGAAAAGCTGCTTTTGTTTGTTTGTTTTCTCCTTAAGTGGATCAAGCCAGGGGACAACATCCCAGTCTCAGAGCATTGGATAGGGTTAATCCACTTCTGCTAAGGAAAGTGATAGGCATGCTCTATTACTTTGCAAATAATGTAAATGCATCATGCTTTACATGTAAGGGTCACCTTAATTAAGCTGCAAGTAACATTTTCCCCTCAATACAGTAAGCATATTTTACTCCCATGGGCTTTAACCAATGGATCCCATCAGTGGAAACTTCCTCTGTAAAAATATTTGAAACCTCAGAGATTATTGAGATACTATCACCTCAGATAAATTATATTTTATCAAAGAAGCACTGAAGTACATAATATAATTATTCTAAGAGCAATTTACTGATGTCAGAAGATGGACTATTTTACATATGCCATTGAGTTTATGGTTTAAGAACAATATTTCCAAGTACGATCAATGAACCATGTTCTAATAGCGTTCCTATCTTTTTCTCTCCCCTTGATCCACCCCAGTTCCTTTGGTCATGAAATCATGAATGAGTATATTGCTGGAATTAATGAGAGTATAGACAGAGCTTAGCAAGATACCTAATAAATGTCGGAGCAGCAGCCAGCATGGCAGAGAGAACTATACTGTCTCAACTAAAATCAGTTGGTTATTCCTCAATATAAACAAGAGAATGTCCCTGACAGGGCATCCTTTGTGAGAGACTCTCAGCTCTGGACAGCTCATTCCCCTAATACGTGTTCAAAGCATGATGCAAAATCCCACCTTTTTAAGGGACTTTTGTCTAGGGGGCAATATTCAGAGGGTTCTTTTTCACTGACTTGATCTAAGGGTTAGTTAGTTACTGCCATATAGAGTGAAAGCTGCTGCTGAGTCTGCCTTCATGTTTTGAATTATATTTTAAAGAACTGATAAAAGTGCCTAGACCCTGACACATATACTTTTGTGCGCTCTATTTTTATAAATCTAGATAATTAAAGAGTTTCAGTTACTGGAGATGATAGCAAAGCCATGAATTAGTCAGGGAGTTACACCAGGGATAATAATTACCCATTTTTTCTCTTATGCAAAAAAAGATCAAGTATGTTAATTGTTGGAGGGGGAGGCTTGGGGGAAGGGCAGAGAGGAGGGGGTTTTTTCTGTTTTTTGGGGGGGCAATTTCTGGTTTTCTTTGATGCAGGAATTGATTAAACATTTTATTGGCATACATGATATTTCCCAAACTCTTAGATGCTGGCTTGCAAAGCTTACACAGCTCTAAACATGAACCATCATTTAGTGTTCTACTGCTGATTTACTTTTTATATTCCACAGAGCCAGTACATAACTATGGTTAGCACATTAACACTAACCTGAAGAAACAAAACTCTGGAGAACTTTTTTTTTTAATTCTCTGCTATTGAGACCATAAATCTTGCCAAACTGCATAGCAAGGGCAGCCTTTAAATTATTATACCAAAACTGACCTCAGTGAGAGAGTCAGGTGAATAAGAAGTAAGAGTTCAATGTCAGAAAGCAATCTCTGTGCTCCAATACACCTGGGTTGGGCTGGTCAGCGAGGACCAGCAGTGCAGACTTTATTCAGAGGGGAAGGAATAAGCACTTTATTTACAAGAATCTATTTTTGTCCAGTGTTGGATTTGTTACATGAGAGAAGCACTCAAACAAGGTTCCAAATGAATGAACACTGTTGGAACAATGTCTTAGAGCAATTAAGTATTCAGTACCTTGAGCTCGAATGATTTAATATTGATGGGTGACATGCTTACATGTCATACACTAGTAAGGCCTACCCTGGATAAAAATCACCCTGGTATTCAGTGAGTATCCAAGTCATATGCTGTTAACAGGGCTGACTCCAGGTTT
This sequence comes from Chelonoidis abingdonii, assembly GCF_003597395.2. Classification (NCBI taxonomy): domain Eukaryota; kingdom Metazoa; phylum Chordata; order Testudines; family Testudinidae; genus Chelonoidis; species Chelonoidis abingdonii. The sequence continues at coordinate 94,270,883 of NC_133775.1, forward strand.
TCTGCCGCCCCAAGCAGGGGGAAAAAAACAAAAAAAAAGCTCGATCACGCCGCACCATTCTTCATCAGCAATTCAGCGGTGGGTCCTTCACTCTCTCTCATCCTCTTTGGTGGCACTTCGGTGGCAGCGCAAAGAGGAAGAGAGGGACTGAGGGACCTGCCGCCGAATTCCCACCGAAGACCCAGACGTGCCGCCCCAACAGCAGACGGAGTGCTGCCCCTTTGTATTGGCCGCCCCAAGCACCTGCTTCCTTAGCTGGTGCCTGGAGCTGGCCCTGGCTGTTAACACAACACAAGAAATTTGAGAACCCGTCCTTTCCAAAAATATTATGAATCAGATTCATTCATCAAATTCATTGGTTCTGATTTTCATTGGCACCTTGTTTGTGACCTCTTCACCCTGGCAGACTGGTGCAAAGGGGCCAATAAGAATCAGGACCACTCTCCTGAAATAACTTCCTTGGAGTTACACCTGGCCTTATAATTCGGCTTTTTGAGTCCTGGGTATGGCAAAGTCAGCACCTGGCTAATAGAGGGCATGATCCAGAGCCTACTGAAGTCAAAGGCAGCCTTTCCATTATCTTCAATGAGCTTTGGATCAGGCTGAAGTAATACTCAGCAGAAGACTGAGAATTTAAGGCTTGATTCACATACACAGAAAGGGCTTTGGAAGTCTGGAGGTTAGATTTGTTTCTCTCCTTCTCAAAGTGAATTCAGTAGTGATAAAAGGTACCAGATTAGCAGCACTGGAAAACAGTCTTGCATTCATTTACAGAACAGGCTCAGCACAAGCAATGCTAGATTCCTCCCTCGTGCCCCAGTTCTCTAACCTAAAGGAACCACTGCTATGGATTAGAAGGTAATGTAGTCTCCAGGCTCTCTTTGTTGGTGATCTCTGTGAGGTAGACATCTGTCAACTAAACTGTACTGAGATCACCAAATAGTTTCATGCAGACCACTGAATTGCTACAACTTTCAGTCAATACACTCTGCCCAGTGACCCAGAAGTGGAAGATTTCTTATCCCATTATTGGATCTAAGGCCACGTCTAGACTACGCGCCGTATCGGCGCGTTAAAATCGATTGCTCAGGGATCGATATATCGCGTCTAATCTAGACGGCATATATCGATCCCTAAGTGCGCTTATATCGATTCTGGAACTCCACCAAACCCAACGGAGTTCCGGAATCGACATGGCGAGCCACAGACATCGATCCCACGCAGTGAGGACGGGTGAGTAAATCGATTTTAGATATTCGACTTCAGCTACGTTATTCACGTAGCTGAAATTGCGTATCTAAAATCGATTTTACCCCGTAGTGTAGACCAGCCCTAAGAAAAAATGACTATCAACTTTTCACTATATTTGCACAATTTTGTTCTGAGCTACTTCACACAGAATTTTTTTTTGAGACATTTCAGCAAAGTGGCCATTGTACATCAGTGTTTTCAATGGATCATTTAAAAAGTGCTAAGTTTGAAAGTTTTTGATTTTCATCTGGAATTTTTCATGCCTTTGCCCAGTAATTAACTCTGACAATCTGTCTTCTTAAGATGTACCTATGCAGATATTTTTAATTTACAAAGATCTACAAAAATCTCAAATCAGATATTGTTCAAATGTTATAACTGCTATATATTCGACATCTTCTAATAATGTAGCATATTTGGAAAGTGCACAATCTTTCTGAAATTCCCCCATCACATCTATATTTACTGTACCTCAACCTGGCAGCATTCAAAACAAGCCTCCAAATTTTTGAGTGTTAATCTTAAAGCAAACAGAACTGACCCTCTGAATCATCCAAGAACATTTATCATCCATAATGAATACCATGAGAATTGAATCCATTCCAAATGAAAACATTTACATGGTTTAATGGACTGAACAGATACCGGTAGCCCTGTGTTCCTAGATTCTAATCTAAGCACTAGCTGTGTGGTCCTGCACAACTAATTTAACCTCTTGCTATAAAGACTAATAAGTTAACATTTGCAAAGGGCTCTATAAACACTAAGTTTCATTACTAATAAAAAGATCATCCAACAAAAAAATCCCCAAAATCCTATGGACCAGATCCTCAGCAGATGTAAATCAGTGTAGTTCCAGAGATGACACAGGAGTTAATCTGATTTACGCCAGCTGAGGCATCTGCCCAAATTCCTAAAATCAATATTTTAGCAAGTATTAGAAATACCAAATGCAAGGAAATAGTCTATTTCTTCCATTTCTCAAACAAACCCAGTTAAGAAGACAAAAGTTATTCATGGCCCAAAAGTCCAAAATTGCCATCATGGCAACTGGGCTTTGGCATGTGTATCAAGCTGTAATGAACTTTGCTTCCACAAACAAAGGTAGACTAGATGGTTTAATTCTCTGCCCACGTATTGGGCCAAACATTTCACTAGAGTTACACCAGGAATGAATTTGGCTTTTGGCCGCTTTTATTCAGTCTTCCTTGTTTCTCAGAAGTTCCCACAACATTTTGGAAATTAACCAAATCCCGATAAATTTAAACAAACTTGATTACTTCCTAGTACACTGAATGCCATATTTCACATTACACTAAGGTGTGGAGGAAGGAAATAAAAGCTGCATTTCCCTGAACACAATATGCCTGTTTTCCACAGATTCAGTGTGATACGTTATTGACTGGTGCCGAGGGCCTTTTTTATTTTCTCCTCAGGAAATCTTTCATAGTAAAATATGGAGACTCATTTTTTCTTCCAACTCTCTCTTTTTCTGAATTATTTGCACCCTCAAACATGGGAAATCAACAAAGCCAGCTCTCTTAGCAAAGAGAATCACTTCCCTGAGGTCCACTGCATTAGTGAACATGGGGAGATGAAGAATATTTACAGCTGGACTTCTCCAAGGAAATAGTTTGATGAAGACCATTTTATGCTGTTGATCAAATCTATTATATCTCCCATATTTTATGGCCCTGTTAGGTCTATGACACAAATATTTCCAGTTTATTTTACTAGTCTGAGCTACTAACACCGACAATGAAATTTAATAAGGCAGATGCTAAACACTACATTACCCATGACGAGATAGTACACACCATGACAAAAGGCATAAATCAGAGAAAAATAGCAACGCATAGACAGAGATGTTTGCTATTGTATGTGTCTTTTGTTACTTGACTGCTATGGTGTGCTTATTTTATATGGCCTGTGTTCCTTTGACTTAATTGTGGCAGCAGTCAAAGCTCATGAATTCATGAAAAGCACTGATTATAATGGAATTTAACACTTCCTGCTGCCAACTTCATGTAAGGTGAAACTGGCTATTGTAGCCCTTAAATGCCTTAGTGGCACTGTACATAGGGAGGCCATGTTAGGGCAGGAGCTTTGCACTCTCTAAAACCCCCCAAAGGCTGCAGCCCTTGGTCTTCCAAGGGATTGGAGGTATGAATTCTATCCCCCCATTGCTGTTTGGTACCTGCTACAGTGTGCCACTTTTACATGCTTTCAGAGGACGTGTGAGGACATGTGTGATTAGCCAGGACACTTATGTCCTCCCACCAGTAGGCTCTGGCTCCTCACTGCTCCCTTTCCATCCACATGAGCTGCATCCTCATGCAGCTTCCTGCTATTCTCCCTTCCTCCACCGTCCTCATTGCTGCTTCTCCCAACCACAGCTTTTTGGGTGCCAAAGGGGACATGGGCAAGAGGATGCCTTGCACTGCCAGCCTAATGCCAAGCTGAAAATTGAGCATGTAATCCTCCTCTTTGCCTTCTGTCTCTTAGCCAGTTTCAGATGCATGAAAGTATTTTACTTGTTCTCCTGTGAGCAAACAATTTCCTCAATAGACTCTTTTGATGGACTTTGTTAGAGGCTTTTTGAAAGGCCAAATAAATTATGTCAGCTGGGTCTTCTTTATCCATTATGTTGCTGACACATTCAAAGAATTCTCGTAGATCAGAGAGACACAATTTTCCGTAACAGAAGCCAGACTGGTTATCTCCCTCTCATTTCATGTCAGTCTAGGTCTCTAAGGATAAATTTGTCTAATATTTTTATTTTGGGTCTTTTCAACAGATGCTACTCCTGAAAAGAGAGATCTCTTGAGGCTGATGCTAATGGGAATTAAGCAACACCCCCAATCCAGTGGTGGATACTCATGAAAATATTCCCATACGAAGACTGCCAACACCTCTGTTGTTTCAGAACTTAAAGTGTCCAAATATGAAGGGTAAGAGTTACTCTGTGGCATGCAAAGAGTAAGAAAAGCAACGTGATGCAGAACTGCAACAAACACCAGAAACCATATTAACCTACTTCTTTGTGTCCTAAAAACATATTTGCTTCCCATTTTCAATATTTTATAGAAATGCAATATATACTGTAGTGCATAATGATTTAATTATAAGGAGTTAATGAAAACCCTGCAGTTAATAAAAATCCCAAAGTAGCATGCACGGATAGAATATGGAACAATTTTGCATATAAATGAAAAATGAAGACAGTGTATACTCTAGGCCTACTTAGCTAAATTCATGCAGGTTAATTAACTTCTACTCAAACAATTATTAACATTTCTCTGTTGTTTCTCTTAATGTTTGCTAGCTCAGGCACTGCAGAGCAAGTTTATTCAGTGCCATATTTTCAGTAGTGATGCATACATTTCAGTAAATGCTGCCTTATGCAAAGGATTTGCCCTCTTTTATGCCATTTTATTTTAGCCTTTTAAAAAGCCCTGCAGTGTACAAGAAAGGAGAAATAACAGGTCTCTTCAGATATGTGTCTTTCAGAAGCTGCCTCTGATGCATTTAATTTATTTTTTAAGGGACAAAAGACAAGCAATATAGGCCCAAAATTTAGGATCTATAAAATAATGACTTTTTCGTGTAATATATATTCAGCTTGTAGAATTCACTGTCACAAGAGATTACTGAAGCCAAGAGCTTAATAGGCCTCAGCAGATAGTACTGGACATTTATATGGATAATGGGAATATCATAATTACAACAGCAAGTCTTAAAATAAATAATCTAAGAGTACAAATCTTCATGCTTCAGGGCATAAACCTACCTCTGATTAATGGGGATTAGGAAGAAACTTTCTCTGTGGGTAAGTAATTTCACAAAAGCCTGTTGCATGTTTCGTGTCTCCTCCTCTATAGCATCTGGTCTTGGCCACTATCCAAGACATTAGTTAGATTATATGCCCTACTGACCTGATTTAGTAGGGCAATTCCTCTATCCCACTTTAAATGATTAAAATCATTTCCTTCCTTCAAAAAACAAAAATAGAAACATCTTACAGTGAAGACTGCCTGTTTTTAAATGTAAACCTTTCTGTGCAGTTCTTGAAATTCAAACACAAGAACATCCACAGCATTCTGCTAGTTCAGAAGAACCAGAAGTGAAACTGAATATAAACGGGGAAAGTGGTCAATCTAGTTTTGTTATCCAAATGTAGTAATATGCAGAAAGTTTTTTTTTAAAAAGAGTACAAATGGTGCAAAGTACATTAGATTGCTAAAGGGAGTGTGGTCGGGAAGGTTGTTTTTTTTTAAAATAATCTAAGGAGTTATTAACATAAGTAAGGAGATATTTGATAGGATTCTTGTTGTGGCAGTGTCCCTCTGATATTTACTGGGACGAGTTCAACTCTCCCTTACATCTGTGTCAATGTGGAGCATGTCCCTGGAAACCATTGGAGTTACTCTGGAAAGTCACAAGTGCAAACTGGTATTCACTGACACAGGTTCAAGGCTCACTGAAGTCAGTCAAAAATGCTCATTGTCTTTGTGGAATTTGGATCAGGCCCATTGTTCTTATTTTATATTTCTGTATAAAACTTTATTTTATTTTTTTTTAAAACTTTGGTAGGGATGAATTCTGGGATCCTTACTGAGTTCTGCCTGAGTAATGGTTGAATAAAAAGTAAGTAAGGACTCCAGGATTCATCTCTACACATGTCAATGAAGTCTTTGCCTTCAGTGAGAATTTGCAATAACTAAAAAGTGAAGAGAAGAGAAGAACTTGGCACATCTTGCCCACCCCTTGCTCCCCTTTATAGGCTACCCAGCTGAAGGTAGCTACATGGGAAGGAAAGCAGTCTTCACAGCGCAACTACGTCCCCTCCATGCATGTGGGTGGGAATGAGCAGGAAAGGAAGGATAATGGGCAAAGTCTTGACTTCATTCCTCCCTCACCCCCATGGTTTATAGCAGGGGTCGGCAACCCTTCAGAAGTGATGTGCCCAGGACCGGCGCTAGAGCTTTTCGTGCCCTAGGCGCACGGCCATTTTGCCACCCCGCGCACCGCTCCCGCAGCTCCGGTGGAGCTGCCGCAGCCATTTCTGCGGAGGGTCCATTGGTCCGCGGCTCCAGTGGAGCTGCCACAGCCGTGCCTGTGGGAGGTCCACCAGAGCCGTGCGGGACCAGCGCACCGTCCACAGGCATGCCTGCGGCAGCTCCACCGGAGCTGCGGACCAACGGACCCTCCGCAGGCACAACTGCGGCAGGTTCACTGGAGCCGCCTGCCGCCCCCCGAAAATCCTGGCTCCCTAGGCGATTGCCTAGTTCGCCTCAATGGAAGCACCGGCTCTGGATGTGATGAATCTTCATTTATTCACTCTAATTTAAGGTTTTGCAGGCCAGTAATACATTTTAATGTTTTTAGAAGGTCTCTTTCTATAAGTCTTTGATATATATAACTAAACTTTTGTTGTATGTAAAGTAAATAAGGTTTTTAAAATGTTTTAAGAAGCTTCATTTAAAATTTAATTAAAATGACCAGTGGCCAGAACCCAGGCACTGTGAGTGCCACTGAAAATCAGCTCACGTGCCGCCTTTGGCATGCCTGCCATAGGTTGCCTACCCCTGGTTTATAGATTCATAGACTCCAAGGCCAGAAGGACCTATTCTGATCATCTAGTCTAAGCTCCTGTATAAAACACAGGACAGAGAATGTCTACAAAATAACTTGAGCTTATCTTTTAAAAAAACATCTACTCTTGATTTTAAAATTGCCAGTGATTGAAAATCCACTACAATCCTTGATAAATTGCTCCAATGGTTAATTACCTTCACTGTTACAAAATTACACTTTATTTCCAGTCTGAATTTGTCTAGCTTCAACTTCCAACCACTGGATCTTTGTCTGCTAGACAGAAGAGCCCATTCTCAAATATTTTTTCCACATATAGGTACTTACAGACTGTGACCAAGTCACCCTATTACCTTCTTTTTGTTAAGCAAAATAGATTGAGCTCTGTGAGTCTTTCACTTTGATCATTCTCAAAGCTCTTCTCTGAACCCTCACCAATTTATCAGCATCCTTGCTGAACTGCAGTATTCTAGCAGCTATAGCATCAATGCCAAATGCAGAAGTAACACAATCTCTCAACTTCTAGTCAAAAGATTCTCCTGAGAGGAATGGGAGAAGCATGGACAAAGTGCTGGACGCCATAACTGCACCAGTGTAAGTACACAATGCCAGGTATAGTCCTGGGACAGGCTACCTGCCCCCAGAGCAAGGGGAGAAATAAAGGCAGATTATGACTGAGAGTGTGCTCCTGCCAGAGCACAACAATGCAGGACTTGTCTCAATGCCATGATTTAGCACCAGGGAGGGACTTCAGGATCTGGCCCATTATGTTTATCTTGTATACGGTTTTAATTTGTATGAGCGGTTCATTAATGTATTTTAGAAATATTAACAGGAAATTGGATTTTTATATCACAAATTAACAAAGTTCAGAATAGGTCAGATTGTGGGGAAAATAATTAGAAATTTGTTGTGAAATCTAAAGAGGGTTGGAGATGAGAATTTTATCGCTTTTATCACACCCATTATATTATCTCTACACAGCAAAGGGAGCCTTAAAATGAGTTTAAATCTTTCTGCAGTTTACAATACAAATTAATAACGGCTCAGAAGATGAAGTCTTACACATTATTCATGATCTTGAAACTATTATCGTAATATGGAGCAATTATCAACACACACCGCAACCAGAGTAATTAAAACTTCTTAACTAATAAAATAAGGTCATCAAATCAAAATACAAGATAATTACATTACAGAACTACACAATTGAAGGAAAAAATAATACGGAAAATGAATTAAAAATAAGCAAATCCATGAGATTATTAAACTGATTGGAACTATGTTGATGTCACTGCGGCAAAACAAGGCAAATTTTACTGTTTTTCTCCTGAAGTGGCATGAAAGTTGCCATTCATAATTGGCATATGCATTATAAACACAGTAGTCTATGATCCCCATTACCTTCTCTATGGTATGACCCTCTTGTCTCTGAACCCATCACAGAGAGGATGCATAAAAGTAACAAATCAATGAGGAAATTAACAATTATCAGCTTTTAAGAAAATTCCCTGAACATGCAGTTCTTTCGCCCTGTAACACTTATGAGCCATCAAAGACAAGGTGGAGAATGAAGCAGCCAGTGGAAATTGTGTAATCAAAGAACTGCTTATAATTTAATTGGCACTCAGAAAATCCATACAAGAAGGATTAGATAGAGAAGTGATATTTTCACTATGACAAAGTCCAAATGGAATATTAGCATGGCTATGGAAAGATAAAACTATAGACAAATACTTATGCATACTACCATATATTCACTCCTTGACAAAAACTTCTAACTACATCCCATTAGTTTTCCTCATTAGAGATCAGTGAAGCAGAATGAGACAGTGCTGGATTGATATTAGCTGTTATCACTGCAATACAGGTCAGAAGAGAGAATTGCTACTATCTCAGGGTATGCTACACTGCAGTTTTTTCAGAAAGGAAGCTCCATAAAATGAGGGTGTATGGATCTCGAGTGCATGAACCGAGAATGATAGAAATATTTGATGCTCTGCTCATCCATCACTGAGCGCTGTTATAGACATCTGCAATCTACTCTGTGAAGCTGGGAGTTGGTCAGTGAGAGGTCTAAAAAAACATCCTTTATGTGGTAGGTAAATAATGGGGCTGTACAAAAGCCAGCAGAGGATATCATATGGTGGAATCATCTTTAGTGTTTGACACCTTCCTTAATGCCTCCTTGCCATGTTATATCTAGAGATGAGCCAGCTCCACTGTCTCCAACAAGCGCTCCCCAAATTTAGGGAACATTTGGATCTAGATCAGTTCTTTGTGACTGGCCCTGTAATGAACCAAACCAATGCCCCAAAGCTGCACAACCATGCCTCAAATCTGAACAACCTTGGTGAAAGATTATGTTGAGTTCCAAACTTGCAACTAGACCATTTGTATGGTGACCCAAATATCACAAACTTAGGGAAATTTTGCAGGCCAAGCCATCTCTGATTATAGCATATATGGAAATCTCTACAGGACCATAAACAGAAGAAAGAAAGCCAGCAAGAAAGAGATTGTCATACTTATCTGCAATCTTTCTTTCTTTCTGACCCTAGCTACTGCAGAGGTCAGGGAACCAGGAAGTATCTCTGATGTAGCATTTGAAGAATCGTTTCCCTGAAAGGACTCTTGAATCATCAGTTTGACTTCAACCCATGACTACCTGGTAACTACTCTTGATAAATCAGTGGTTCTTTAGCACAACGTATGTCGGCTATTGTGATTTTGGGATGGTCTTCTCACATGTGATGCATTACTATGAGATTTCACATAGTTACTCTATTTTACTCAGCAAAATTACTCAATGAAGTGTAGTTATTATAAAACACTGAGGAAATTAACCTGTTACCAGTGAAGAAACTGCTCCCCCATAATGGGCCTTCTTTGGCTCTGACACTAGCATAAATTAGGACCAACTCCATTCTCAATGGAGTTATAGTGGAGTTAAACCTGGTGTAACTGAGCTCAGCCTGAGCCCCTGCATTCTTTTTTTCCTCTCTAGAAATTATTTTTCCGGGAGGAGGAAAGAACCTGCACTCATTGATACTGAAACCCTGAAGCGCTGATGGAAATGAAGAGATAAGCAACTGAGAACATAAATGAAACATCTTCAAATGCAGAAATGTAGAGCACCAGGTATATATAGGCTGCAAGTTAGATAAATCTTATGGCTGAAAGATGGCCTGAGGGAAATGACTTTAATGGAGAAAAGGCAACCAGAAAAGATGGTAAGATCAGACTTCTGCCTTATGTGGACTTAATGAAACTGTGAATAGCAGGAAAGTAAAGCAATTACCATTCTGTAACAAAGGATATTGACTATAGCAGCCCTTGAATCCCATTATGTGCACATACTTATATCTTCTTAGAATAAATTACACTTGACAAAATAAACTTATACATCTCTTCAGCCTCTTTCAGCCCTCAGACACGCATCCTGTTGTTACATTAATCCACAATGTTTCCCACAGGCAACATATTCTATGTATCATTCATGCTTGTTAAGCTTAACTGATACATGCTGAAACACACATAGGAGTTTATATATTAATAATACCATTATTTTAGAATTACCCTTTCCATAGGAGTTAATATTATTGTTATTATTATGAGCATTTATTTCGCATCCATCATCCTGACATGTGAGTGCCCAGTAGAGGGAAGCTCTATATTAGGAAACCAAGACACAGAACATCAACTCGCATCACAAATAAAAATGCTGGCTGTTTTCTCATCTTTGTCCCACATCATAAAACTAGTTCTCTGTCTGTCCTGATGAGCAGCAGCTGCTCAAGAGAGGATCAGAACTGGAGTAGCAACGGTATGCCAGTGTTTGCAGTTGTACATAGGTAGTTTAAATAAATATCATTCACAATTTTCAAAATAATAAAGAATTACTGTTGCCATCAAGGCTAGTTCAAACTTTAAAGATAATAGTGTGCATGGTAAGGACAAGAATACAACTGCATTTTAAAAAAATTTAATTGAATCTATTCTCATTTTAGGCCTAGATAGTTAATATTGCATGCAGAAAGTATTTCTGCATGTAATTATGGCAATGACACACATAAACATAATATCCACTCATGTAAATGAGTTCTTATACATCTAAGTAGTCATTTTCAACATAACTGTACAGTTACTCAGATTACACAGTCATTTTCAAGTACAGTTATTCAGATTACCCGTGCAATTGCACATAGAAAAGTGCATGCACACGTCTTAATATGCACTGTTCTAAAACCCTGGGATCAGATTCTGCTCTCAGTTATCCTGGTGTAAATCTGGAGTAATTCTATCTAAAGTCAATGGATCAAATAATATCAGATTCTGGTCCCTGGCCCTTAAAATGTAACTTCTCTAGCTAGCATCAATATAATGTTGGAGATTCGATCCTGGTCCCATGTAAATCTATGGGACATTTGCCCTTTATCTTCCGCGAATGAAGCTACAAGTCCTAGATACAGTTCTGAACCAATGCATATATTTTTTCTGTTGTGGTGTTAATATGAAGCTATTCTCTGCACCTTATTATCCTTTTCACAGTTTGTTCAGTTCTTTGATAGTATCCTACCTCTCTTCACTGACAAGTGCAATAAATTACTGAGAGTTACAGGACATGATGAAGTTCTTTACTGCCAAGGCACTTTACTTTACACGCCACTACAGTCCCACTTCAGAAGATTATACTTTTTTTCCTTTCTTTATTATTTCAATTTCATTGCTGACTGCTATAAGGGAAACTGAGGACAAGAAGAGTAGTGCAGAAGATTATTTTTTTTTTATACAATCTAAAGTTATTTTGAATATTTTCAGTTGCTGAAAACTTAAACTGTTTCAGTGAAAATGGGTTATTTTTTCACAAAAGTTGTTTTGTCAAAAAGCTACGTTTCCTCAAAGAAATAGAAAAGCTATTTCCTTAAAAAAAAAATTATGGAAAATTTTCATTCAGCTCTAGAAAATAATCAGTGTTTAAAGCAACTACTGGGGGAAACAGAGTTTCCCATCTGCTACATGGGAGATTTAAGCAGGGACATGACCTTCAATGATGTAACACACATTCTACTAGAGAGGACTCCAAAATACAAGTAGCAGCAGCAGCTGAAGAAGTAGGACACCGGCCTCTGCCCAATGCTTCAATATGAGCAGCTAAGACATTATGCCCCCTGCAAAATGTATAACTTTGAGTTGATACTGAACATATGGCACAACTGATGTTTTTAAACAAAACTCCCCTTGATTGCAATGTCAATCCTATGAAGGGATCAGTGGAAGGCTATGGCCAGTGGTGAGCTGGAGCCAGTTCCCACTGGTTCACAGGAACCGGTTGTTAAATTTAGAAGCCCTTTTAGAACCGGTTGTCCTGGTTCTAAAAAAGCTTTTAAATTTAACAAAATCTGTGGCAACTCCCTGCCCTGCCCCTGGCCCCAGCTCACATAGCTCCAACCTCCTCCTCTGATGCTCCCCCAGGCTTCTCCTTTCCATCCCCTGCTTCCCGCGAATCAGCTGATTCACGGGAAGCAGGGCTTCCTGCAGGTGAACTGGGGTGGGGATGGGGCGCAAGGAGGGCTCCAGGTGCCGCTCGGCCCGACTCTGGATGCACGGCGCAGCTCCAGGCAGGCCCTGACTCTGGCTCCGGGCCAGCCCCTGAGCCTGACTGCGGCCGCACGGCTCCGGCTTGGGCTGGGCCTCGACTGTCGCCACACGGCACAGCTCTGGCCCTGGCTGGGCCTCAACTCCTGCTGCACAGCTCCGGCCCAGGCCCCATCCCAGGCCCTGACTCCAGCCATGTGACACGGCTCTGGCCCTGGGCGGACCCCAACTCCGGTCCCCAGCCCGGACTCTGGTCGTGCGGCGCGGCTCCGGCCCAGCCCCGGCGGAGGTAAGAGGCCGGGGTTGGGGGGATTGGATAAGGTAGGGACAGGGACAGGGAGAGAGAGCGGGGGGGTTGGATGGGGCAGAGGCTCTTGGGGGGCGGTCAGGAAATGGGGAAGGGGGGTTGGGTAAGCACTGCGTGGGAGTTCTGGGGGTCTGTCGGGGTGTTGGTGGACGGGGTCGGGGCAGTCAGGGGACAAGGGGGTAGGGGGTGGAGTCCTGGGGGGCAGTTAGGGTTGGAGGTCTCGGGAAGGAGTGGTCAGGGGACAAGGAGTGGGGGGCAGGGGTTACGGGTTGTGGTTTCTGAGGGGGACAGTTGGGGGCAGGACATGGATGGGAGGTGTACTCACTGGGCGGTTCCCTACCAGGTCTTCGGTGCGGGTCCTTCACCCACCGGAACCGTGCCGCCGAAGACTCGGTAGGGAACCGGTTCCTAAGATTTTGGCAGCTCATCATTGGCTATGGCCCTAAATGAGTATTGTTTTTTCTCTGATGTTATACTCCCCAGTGGATAAAGAGCAGTGGGCTTGGCTTGTGAGACTGAGGGAAGTGATGATGCTTATTCAGCAAAGTTGCAATCTGTTGCAAATAACTTGCTGAGCATTGCTGATGAAAGTGCTTAATCATCTCCTATTGGTGCACAATTGGCTAACAAACACAACACCTTCAAAATACCAATGCTGTACAAAGGCTGGAGCAGTGAGCACAGAAATATTAACACAAATAGCACATCGAGATTTTATACTGGAGAAGGTGTTAAGAGTCCATATTTAAAATACTGAATTAGATGGGTACAGAAAAAAAACCAAAAGCTTTGAAGAGCAGTTACTCACATCTGCTGAGGCCTTAAAAATAACTGGCTGTACTATAATGTTTGTAGCCCTCTTGAAAAATAAGTTTACAGGTGTTGGTTTGTGTCATATCTATTCACACAAAACTTGGGGCTGGTTCTATTTTTATAAATGCAAATAAATACACAACTAATAATTAAAATTTTTCCCTTGCTTGCCTTGGTTGTACTGCCTTGAACTTGCATGTCAATAATACTAGTATTTCGTTGAGTATATTATCACCTGAAAGCAGGTATCGATATCCTAATGAGGTCGATTACATAATGTGAATACTAAATAATACAGGGCGGAAGAAAGGCTGCATAAATGATTCATAGAAATAAATTAGATTTCCTCTCAATTTTACTGATTTTCATACTTCACAAAATAATAAAACCCATTCTTTAGCCTTTTATTCTATGTACCTCCGACAAAGGTAAGTAAAATCAGAACTAATGTTAAATCCATTTTTTTTAAAAAAGTATCAGTGGTTTTATTTGAGGATTTTTTGGTTGTTGTTTTTTCCTGACACTAATGGATTATAATAAGAAAATCTTTCCTTCTTTCTATTGCAACGACAGTAGCATATATGATTTCTTTCAATGAACATCGTACACATGGCAACTTTCTCCCTTCCCTGAAGTGATTAAAACCAAATCCTTAGAGTGAATCAGTAGTAAATGGAAACGGTTAATTTATATCAAGCTTTCACAACCTTTTGATCCTAAGTGGTGGAGGTATCACTCATGAACATATGGGAGTAATCTTGACACTTGAGTAGGAATCATGATCTTGCATAAATTGAAAGATATGAGCAGACAGTTTTCCTAGTGGATGAACTCTACAAGTAGAGAAGTGTGGCCAATGGGTCAAGCTATAGCATGTGAATTAGGAATATAGGGGGTCTCTTTCCAGCTTTGCCACTGACTTGCTATATGACTTTAAGCAAGACACATAATCACATTGTACCTGGGTTTGTAAAATAGGTATAATACTGACCCTTGGTTTGGAGGTTTAATGTTCATAAAGCATTATTTACCTTTTTGTCTATATAGGTATTTATATAATCACCATAGTTCTTGAGTGCTGTGATGTCTTCAGATAAAAGGATCATTAAAGATTTATTATTAACCAGTGATATTTATATTTTGAAAAAGTTTGTCTAGCAGCATCAATTTCTTTACTACCATGAATGCACCCCTCAAGATGCTTTAAAAAGAGTAATGGATGCTTAGAATGAGGCAGAACACACAAAAAAGCAAAAATTCACTATTACTCATAATTGGAAGCATGAGAATCTTCAACAAACAGTCTATGAAAAATCTTCTTACAGAAAATAAAAGGCGATATTAAAATTTTCTAGAACAATTCCTTACTTTCTATGTTCTACAGCCAAAACTAAATTAACATCCTATACTTCAGGAGTCATACAGTGGTATGGTTCCTGTCAGCACTTGTTTTATGTACCAACTTCTACACCTGGGTGATATTATACATTTGGATTTCTTGAACCACCGGTTGAGTGCAGAAATGTCAGTTACAGTGGCTGTGTCTGGATCATCAGTACAGTCTGTCCCCTCAAGGAGAACACACAGATTCAAAGAGAGAGGTCACCACTGAACCAGATAAGCAGTTATTGGTATTGACAGGGCCCTGCTTCAGAGAGATCTGCCATGCCATCACATCCTGTTTCCACGTTACTGTTAGCCTAAGAGTTTATGTTAGCCTGAGGGTGCTGCATGAAAGAAAATGAAGGGAAGTTTAAAAAAAAATCAAAAACTTAGCTGCCAATCAAAAATAGACACATTAAGGTATTAGCAATTAGCTATTAGCAAATAATCTATCATGCGCAGTTATTTTGCAGTTAGTGGAAATGACTCCTGTAACAAATTCTACAGACTGGAGATTTCTTTGTACAGGATAAATCAGATCAGAATCACTTTCATAATAATGTACAAAGAACCCTATCTGAAGGGGAAAAAATTAAAACTTGCTAACTGCTACTGCATGTCTTATAGACTTGTAGCTGCAGCAACAGATGCATATTAGAGATATATTAATATTGTAACTGGAAAGTATTATGACATTGTCAGCATATATTTTGCTTGTATTGAAAGAAAGCAAGAAAGAAAAATATGTTAAATAATTCATTATCTTTTTTGTTACTCTGTCATTATTTTTGCTTTAATGTCACAATAAACAAAACAATATAAAACTTAGTGATGTTGATCCACAAGAGAATGAAACTTCCATTCAAATTACTCCATGGCTTACATTACTTATTACTGCCTATTTAGCTTAACTAGAGAGTCTTCAGCTAATGGAAAATAGCTATCCAGGAATCGCCTGCTCAAATATGAATTCAGTTCATGTTTAACTATATACAGTGTCTACAAAAAATTAAATATATATTTCACTTATTAAAAGACAGTTGTGGTTACCCTATTGTAACAGGTTTGAGGAAGGCTTTCTGTTAACAGCAGATATATAATTTCTTTCCCCTTTCTGTACCTCAGTTAGCCTTTCTGTTGTGGTACAGCCCTGATTATAGTCTTTTCAGGACTTTTTAATATCTATCTATCTATATAACTCCTTATATATTCACATTATGTCACTGACAGGAGAGTGGCACAAACTCTCTGTAGGAAAATGTTCAGTTTATACAAATACATAATAGTTTACTTGCAACTCATTCAAAGACAACATTTTCAGTGCAGGGCTCCCCAATTTTTGTATTGGTTACTTTTACAAGTTTAAATGTGAAATATATTTATGCAAATGCATATACATACCTTCCCATGGGCACTTTTCTGGGATAATTTATTTTTCTAAGTCTCCATGTAATGGTGTCCAAGCCCCTTGTATGGCATGTAAACACCTGAAAATCTGGGAAAGAAGTGATAATCCCAGTCTCTTCAAACTCCTTTGAGTCTCTGCAAGGGCAACCTAACACAATTCTAGTCCAGTTCTTCTCCGGTGGGACAAGGTGGCCTGCAGTCTAAACCCAACAAACTTCCTGAATCCCTGGAATACAATCCTTATACCAGACCCTTCTGGCCCTTGCATAGCTCCACTATTTAGGGGGTTTTTTGTTTGTTTTTTTCAGTCAGGCTCCCACTCCTTCTTTTATATACTCCTCCCCCTCCACTTGAGTTCCTATTGATTCTATGTTCAGAGAGGGACTCTGGGTGTGTCCTACCAGGTTGCTTGCCCACAGTGGAAGCCACCCAAGCAGCTTCTTAGCTAATGAGTACACCTAGTGTCTGCCACAGCCAATTTCTCGTGATGCTGACCCCAGACTGGCTACAGCAAGTAGGCACACAGAGTGTCCCAAAACAAAAACAAGAACTATGTATCCTCCCTACTGTTTCTTCCCTCACTTACCACAATAAATGTTACAATGCATGCATGTTGGATACATTAGCATTTCAACAGCTATACAACCAACCAAATTATGGACTCTTCTGTCCTAAGTGCAGAATTCCATGCACTGCTACAGACTAGGAACCAAATGGGTAGGAAGCAGTTCTGCAGAAAAGGATCTAGGGGTTACAGTGGACAAGAAGCTGGATATGAGTCGACAGTGTGCCCTTGTTGCCAAGAAGGCTAATGGCATTTTGGGCTGTATAAGTAGGGGCATTGCCAGCAGATCGAGGGATCGAGGGATGTGAATCATTCCCTCTATTCCCACCACACTTCAGATGTTATGCCAGAAGTTACGTTGTTACTCGAGAGCCAACTGAAAACACATCTGCTTATTTAAAAATGTAGTAGAATAGCCAAGTTGGTCCCAGGATATTAGAGACAAGGTGGGTGAGGTAATATGTTTTCTTGACTAGCTTCTCTCTCATTTCAAAATGACCATTTCAGGATGCTAAATGCTGCTTCCTTCTCTCTAGCTCCACCTAATGGAGGTAGCTCAAAACATTAATCTGGCAAATACTATAAAACGGGTAGGCAATCTATTGCACCGGTGCCAAAGGCGGCACGCGAGCTGATTTTCAGTGGCACTCACAGTGCCTGGGTCCTGGCCACTGGTCCAGGGGGCTCTGCATTTTATTTAATTTTAAATGAAGCTTCTTAAACATTTTGAAAACCTTATTTACTTTACATATAACAATAGTTTAGTTATATATTATAGACTTATAGAAAGAGATCTTCCAAAAACATTAAAATGTATTACTGGCATGTGAAACCTTAAATTAGAGTGAATAAATGAAAACTCGGCACACTACTTCTGAAAGGTTGCCAACCGCTGATCTAGACTGTTCTCAGTGGTACCAGATGAAAGAACAAGGAATAATGGTGTCAAGTTGGAGGGGGGAGGTTTAGGCTGGATATTAGGAAAAACTTTTTCACTAGGAGGATGGTGAAGCACTGGAAGGAGTTACCTAGGGAGGTGGTGGAATCTTCTTCCTTAGAGGTCTTTAAGGTCAGGCTTGACAAAGCCCTGGCTGGGATGATTTAGTTTGGGATTGGTCCTGCTTTGAGCAAGGGGTTAGACTCTTGAGGTCCCTTCCAATCCTGATATTCTATGATTCCAGAATGGAATTGCTTTTGCAAGTCTATTGAACTGTGCATCTGTGTATCTCTACTGGCCCCATTACCACAGCAAATAGGTTCCAAATACCAAAGTAAGAGGTGTAATATTTTTCCAAGAAATAGAATTTAGTTTCTTTCATGCGTGGAATCATTTTATGATACTGTCCAGAAAGTTGATGAGAGGCTATCCTGTCCAACATTATCAGGGGATGGCCTGCACAAAGAATAGGTTCTTATACTGACAACTAAAAGCAGCAACCTCATTTCTCGTGGACAGGAATTTCATAGCCTACACCCTTCCATGGCCTACACCCTCCCTGCCTCCAAACTTCAAGAGTTTTGCCATGGGGACCCTCAGCTGCAGCATCTGATGACTGTAGCTGTTGCAGGAAGCAATGAAGGGAGAAGCAGCCTTTGAGACACTTCACTTTGGGCTCATTCAATGCTCTAAGTTGTGTGTATTTATCTTAATTTTTTCTTGACTACAAATAAAAGCAAAATTATCCTTTAGAATCTTCAATCATCCAATCAGAGATCAGCATCTAAACCAGGGGACATACATCACACACAGCACTAAAGATTGCCAAGGAGACTATAAGGAGATCTGGGAGATCACGCAGCAGTGTAGAGCTTAGGATGCACAGAAAAAAACAGGAGAGAAAACTTAGAACTGTGGAAGGGGGTTCACAGAAGCAGCATAAATATGAAAAAAATGCCAATAGGTTTCTGTTTGTTCTAAAAATAGGAAATTTCCTGTTTTAAAATGATAATGATTTGGGCCCCAATCCTGTAACCAGATCTGTATGGGTGACCGGACCCATCTGTGCTGAGCCAACTGCAGAACTGGGGCCTTAAACTCTGCAATCCCCAACTCACGGGGGCAAACACTGCCATAAGCAATTCAGCGAGGGTATCTATTGCCTGGCACCCTTGAACCCTTTTCCAAGACATGAAGATTTCAATACTTTGAGTTAAAAAAATAAAATAAACTACCAATGATGTGATATGGTGAAAATGAAGTTGCTTTTCTAACCCATTTCCCACTGACTGCTTCTTTATGCATTTCACCCAGAGCACAGAAGGCAGCTTCACAGAAATACTGTTAAGGACTGAACACTGTTCTAGGAACATTTGAGAAAATGCATTTGGCCATTATTACCTAGGACACATTGAGTGGGCTGGGTGATTTTCATTGAGAGAGAGGCATCATGTGCATTAATAAGGGAAATGTGTTGGGGGCGGTGAGGTCTGTGGCTTTTTTAAAATTATTTTTATTTAAAGAAACATCAGGTGAATTCCAATCACTGGATACTTCTGGTTGCTCAGTCATCTCCAACACAGAGAGTGGATTCCATAACACCATGGGGGTAGCCTGCCTTGTGCTATAGGCAAAAGCAAGAGCAAAGGAAATGAAGGGAGGAAAGAACTGTTTGCAGATACCAATTTAGCACCTGAAAAGCATATGTTCTCACAAGATAGGTGATTACCAGTCAAAGGAAGAAAGAATGATGAGAGGTAGATAATAAGCAGTCCCTACAGATGGATGTCTACACAGGCTTAGGCACTCAGGAAATTTTTATGGCACTGCATGCTCACTGCCTTGGACTTCAATTTTCCTAAAATCTTAGCAGAAAGGCATTAGAGATAGACCTGGAAAATATAATGCTGACTGAAATGGCTAGATCTGTGTTCTGCTTTCATACAGCAGGATGAATGGGGCTTTTTTATAGCTAGTGATTGTAAATTACTTCATTCCCTTCCAGATAAAATGCAGTAGCAAGCAAAGTTCTGGGCACAGCCACAGTTCCCTGTAGGAAAAGACTGGAGTACTAATAAATAAATAGCAGGTTTCTTTCTTTCATACTAAGTCAGTCTAATGGGGGAAGTGAAATCACACATGCTTAAGCAGCACTTAAAGAGGAAGTACATGTAAGAAATGGAATTTTAAGCCAATAAAAATGGTCAGATGTTGGGTCTATGAAAGTTAGGAATCTATTAGCAAGTAAAGCTACTATAATTAACCTCTCTTACTATGTACAGGTCAGACTGGTTGGCAGTAGCTCAGTTACCTCCATAAATGAGTGTGCTTCCTTACCCACAAAGTGAGTTTTCACTGCCTATTGGAAATGGGTCATATAAGTCAGATGATCTGCAGCTGTGGAGTTTTCCTTAAGTAATTTAGAGCTGCTTTTGCTCCAAAAAAAATTTGCCTTTTATGAATCGAGATTCCTATGAATTCCCAGCACTGCCAGAAATGGCTTCAGCTGGCAATGAGACAGAAAACACTGATGCTGGAGAGGAGCACACCCAAAGAACCAAACTAATAAACAGCTCAGATCTTCATTACAATCAACATTGTACTTTAAATATCTATAAAGTATATGAAGGTGAGTTGTGGGGGGTTGTTTTTGTTTTAATTGCTAACTTTCTTTTAAACAAGAAAGGACAACCCAGAAATAAAGCCCAGCCATAAATAGCTCATTTGTGCTTGTTATCAACATTTGTAAATCTTAGTGGATCAAAAAAAAATGTATTTTTCTAATACAACCCATATTATATGAATCATATAAAGTGGTATGTTCAGGAGTCATTGAGATTTTTATATTTCTTGGCTTTTGTGTGTTTAAGTTACACTTCTTAAGACGCGTTATAACTGAGGGCTGTCTCACAAGACTCACTGTCCTGATACTACCTTTCCAGAGTTGACCACCAAGAATAAATATAGGTTCTTGCTGTTTGATACAGTTTGAAGGATGAGATTCTCAATATTTTAGCTTTCAAATCATTGATTTTTTACATAATATCTCTTTCAGCTTTAGAACCTCAGAGGGTTTGTTCTTGTTAATAAACACATCTGAAGCTCAGCTCTCTCTCTCATGGGGGAGTTGGGAAGATACAACACTACTCTGCTTAAAAACCTTTGAGTGGGTTTCATGGTAAAACAGAGAAATAAATCAAATATAGAGAAATCCCTAGCCCTGTAAAGCATACACATAAATGCAACAAGGCTGTCCTCAGCCAGAGTCCAAGCTAACAGCATAAAGAGAGCGGTTTGTTCCAGCCACACACAAAACAAAGGTCTGAAATGTGATTCCCTTCAGCTACACTCAAGAGAGGAGAAAAGAGGAACTCAATCTACCCAGCTCAACTCCTCAACCTACAGATCATACCCCTTTGCCAGACATCCTACTTATACAATGCTTGAGGGAATTAATTGACTTTTCACAGCTGGTCCAGCTCTCCCTCCTTCCTCTAGCTAGAGCAGAGTTTCTCAAACTGGGGTCACTGTTTGTGTAGGGAAAGACCCTGAAGTGCCGGGCTGGTTTGTTTAAATGCCTCATCTGCAGGTCCAGCTGATCGTGGCTCCCACTGATGACGGTTTGCCACTGAAGGCCAATGGGGGCTGCTGGAAGTGGTGGCCAGTAAGTCCCTTGGCCCTCACCACTTCCAGCAGCTCCCATTGGCCTGGAGCAGCGAACCGTGGCCAGTGGGAGCCTCAACTGGCCAGACCTGTGGGCGGGGCAGGTAAACAAACCAGCCCGGCCTGCCAGGGGCTTTCTCTACATAAGCGGCAACCCCAGTTTGAGAAACATTGAGTTAGAGGGAGAAAGTTAATCCATTCTCTGCCAATATCTGAATGTATTCTATACACCCCCTCACTGAAGGGCTTCACTGAAGGAGAGCGGAACAATCCTGCTCCCACTGAAAGTCAGTGGCAGAGTTCTAACTGACTTTAAGGAGATCAGGGACAGCATGTTCATAGCACAGTCTGGGAAACATTTCCTTAGACAACAGTGCTGGACAAACTCAGGCATGGAGTAAAATACTGTGGCTTACGCTGGGGTAAGTGAGAGCAATTCCATGGAGAACTCTGTACCAAATTCTGAGACGATGTAAATGGCAGTGTAAATTACACATAACGCCAAAGTAAAACCAATGGACTTAACTTCTGATTTACATTGGTGTAAAGTGAAAGCAGAATCTGACATTGATTGTTCCATTGATTTTTAAAGCTGAACTCTAGTCTAAATTCGATGGGAGCTCTGCTTCAAAGTCCATAACACAAGATGGTCCAGACTAGAGAAACTTGCACATCTGCAGCCCTCCTTCTATGTAGAAGAAGCTAAATTCATCGCATTTCGTCCATTTATACTGTTGCAACTCCATGTAAATCAATGGAGTTGCACTTGCAATGGTGTATTCAGAATGGAATTTGGCCCAAGAAGTTAAGAACACTTTAGCCGTTTCTCCTCCAGGAGAGCTACTTCCTCCCCAAATTTCATACCTACCCACCCCAGCCATTTCAGATGTAAAAGCTGTTTTGAAAAGTATATATAAATTGAGAAATTAATTTCCCCCCTCCATCTCTGCTCAAACTTTCTAGTAAAAGTGTCCATTGTGCAGACATCAGGCCTGTAAAATTTCACCCAGGTGACACTTTCAGAAAGTGAGCAAACCGGAGATTATACTGGAAGCAATTCAATAGGGTGACCATATGTCTCATTTTGGCCAGGATTGTCCTTTGTTTAAGCCCTGTTCCGGCTGACCAAACTTTTTTTTGGCAAAAGTGGGCATTTGTCCCATTCGCAAGAGCAAATGGGACAAATGAGAGCTTTTGTCAACAAACTGGGGAGTGGAGGAATGTGTGTGGGGGAGGCAGTGATGTCAGCCCCATGCAGGGCAGAAAGCAGGGCTCTGGTGGGGAGCATGCAGGACTCGAGTGAGCAGGGATGCCAGCCCCAGCCTCAGCCTCACACGGGGGGCAGGCAGGTTCTGGTGAGCAGCGATCCCAGTCTCATGTGGAAAGCAGGCGGGGTCAGGTGAGCAGCGACCCTGGCCCCACATGGGGATGGGGGCAGGACTTGGGCGAGCAGCTTGGCCCAGCCCTGCACAGGGTGGGCTCAGATGAGCGGCTCGGGCCAGCCCCATGCGGGTGGGAGCTCAGGCTAGCCCCATGTGGTGTCTCATTTTCCCCTTGGGAAACCTCTTGGGAAACCCTAATTATTCTATCACTGAGGCTCTATCACTCATGAATATAAAATTGTTTCTGTGATGTTTTCCTTCTTTGTCTGATGGCAGTGGTTCTGATCGCTGGGAAGAGGATACTTAGTCCTGTGGTTCCTGAATGTCATTTTTCATGTGTTTCATATGATGCTGAATATCTGATTCATGAAGCTTTTTGGTTAGGTTTTTAACCTAGCTGATAGGATTATCTGATTGATTCAAGTATTTTGGTGGTACACCAGCAGTGCATATATTTTCAAAGCACACTGCTAGCTGTCACCAACGATTCCTCAGATATGCTCTCATACTTCTAATGCATCAACTATGATAGGCAGTGCATCAATCTTCTGTGAAGCAATTTAGACTCCATGCTATCTTACCTGCATGCCTCTACTAAATGCTGAATTGTGGTAATGTACATGAAGTGTTTCTCTGAGACGCATTTCAGACTGCCCACTAGGAATTTAGCTGAAACACCCCTGACGTCAGTGGAATTATTCCAGCTTTTACACCAGAATGAGTGAAAAGAGAATTTGACCCTCAACTCCTTTGATATCAGATTATATTAAAAAAAAATGAGCATGTTTGTCTACCTTATGTCATCACTGACACCTGTGCACAATGAGCGTGAAAAGGGCACAGAATGCTACTTTTCTGCACCAAATTGCCCCAGATGTCATGGTGCCCTAGGCAGCTGCATGCTGCATACACAGCAGCACCAGCTCCAGTGGCCAGCCCTATCACCCAGCCGGCCCCCCTGTGGGCTGCGCCCACTGCAAGGGCCAGGGTCGTCCCTAGGGGGGTGTGGGGCCCGGGACAACTCCTTCTGCCCTGCCTCTAAGTCTCCCCCCTGTCATAAAGGTATAATTCCCAAATCTGAAACTTAGCGTCCAAAATTTGGGTACCTGCATGAAACCTCTAAGCTTAATTACCAGCTTAGATCTGATATGCTGCCACCAATCAGGACTTTGGGTGGAGCCCCTGATTAGCTCCGGTCTCCCCAAAACCTTCCCTGGGGACCCCAAGACTCAGATGCCTTGAGTCTCACAACAAAGGGAAATAACCCCTTCCTTCCTGTCTTACTCCTCCCAGGCTCCTCCGGGTTACCCTGGAAGATACTGTACCTAAACCTTGAATACAAAACAGAGAGGACATTCACTTCCCCATCTTCTTTTTTCCCCTCCCAGTCTTCCTAGAGAGACCGAATCCTGGCACAGAGATCTATCCCCTTGAGCTCACTAGAAAGAAATCAACAGGTCTTAAAAAGAAAGTTTAACAAAAGAGGAAAAGATAAAATGTCTCTGTAATCATGAAATATTATAGGGTCTGTTAACTTATAAAAAATGATAAACAGCCTATTCAGAAAAAATACAATTAATATTTCAACTACACACTTGCAATACAAAAAACAATATAAAACTATATTGTCTTTCTACCTGTACTTACAAATTGGAAACAAGAGTTAGAGCCTGGGACGTGTGATCACCCTCAAGGCCTAGAGAGCAACAGAGACACAGAACAAAGGACCCACACCCAAAACTTCCCTCCCTTGAGATCTGAAAAATCTTGTTTCCTGATTGGTCCTCTGGTCAGGTGTTGTTCCCTGTTCTTAACCCTTTACAGGTAAAAGAGACATTAACCCTTAACTATCCATTTATGACACCCCCCTCCTCTGCCCCCGACCTACCCACAGTCCACCTCTTCCCCCAGCAGTGGACACAGCCCAGAGGATTAGCAGGGGGCCTGCACTGGCAGCAGGGGCCGGACCCTGGCAGCGGGGGGCAGTTCTTTCCCCAACCCTCCACCCCCACAACACGGCTGGGGCAGGGGAAGCGGAGCAGCCTGGGTCTGGGTAATACTGCTGCCACTGCCAGGCTCCCCACAAATCCCCTGGGCCCCATGTGGGGCCCCCCATAGAGGCCCCCCACAGCTCCTGCCTCTGCAGCCCAGCAGGTCTTGAGCACAGCCCAGATCTTCCAGGGTGGAAGACTGGGGGAATCAAGTGCTCGGGCTGTGTAGGGCACCGAAATTGGTAGGGATGGCCCTGCCTGGGGGCCAAATTCTTCTCTCATTTAGACCCTGTAAATCTAGACTACTCCACTCTGGCTCCAGTGAGTGGAATTACTCTGGATTTACACAGATGAATTTGTCTCTGAACACTTTCCTAAGGCTCCCATCCACTTAGCACCTTTTTCTGTCATTTACAATATTTTGCCTGCTTTGCTTTTCATAACACAAAAGCATTTCGTATAAAAGGAGCAGAAAAGACAAATGACACTTGGCTACATATGTCCAAGAAAAGAACTGAAATTTGTCCTGTTCTTTATATTCTTTTAAAATACTGAAATATAGCAGGCAGCAATTACTGGCAGCTTACAGTACAGTTTGTCTGTACAATATCATTCAATATTATTTGAGAGTAATGCTTATTTTTCATGTGAGCACATAAACAGTGCATGGGGAGAAAATGACTAGATTCACTTGGTCCCTGGGATTCAATTTTGTTTACAAGAATATCTGTACAATATCACTTCTCGCGGGGAGGGGGGGCGTTAATTCATCTTTGAAAATGTGAAAAAAAGCAATTTTTTCTTTAAAAATCTACTGATGATATATGCTGAGCAGTAAAATAGTTCAGTTCTGCTCATCCTCATCAAGGAGCATTTGAGTGGCAAACAGTTGAGATAAGAAGGCCCTGATTAGCACGTGAAATATCATAACCATTGACATATAAGAAAAATCTCAGGTTTCTGAAGTGCAAATATCCCTGATAAAGCCCGTAGTATTTATAAAGCTTGTTTGTGGGACATTAGACTCCCATGGGAGAAGAATCTGACTTTTTTTTTCTTTAGGGAGGAATCTAAGTTGTTAGATACACATCAACCATTAATAAAAATTGATGTGTCAAATCAACATCACAGTGTGAGACTATGGAGCTGCATATCATTCGCTCCTTGTTGACTAGAGCTGTTGAAATAATGAAACAGATTTGCTAATATTTGTAAATAAACAACTCCCATTTGAGTCACTTCAGTTCCTGGGAACATATTAATTGTTGTATGGGCTCACACCATCATTTGTGAATAACTGAACAATTGATGTTCATGAAAATATTTGTAAAAGCAGCAAAGAGTCCTGTGGCACTTTGTATACTAACAGACGTATTGGAGAATGAGCTTTCGTGGGTGAATACCCACTTCATCAGATGCATGTAGTGGAACTTTCCAGGGGCAAGTATATATATATGCAAGCAAGAAGCAGGCTAGAGATAACAAGGTTATGAAAATATTTGTGAAACTTGAATGTTTAACTAATTTATTCCAGAAGTATGTTAAACCTAATTTTTCCTGTTAAAGCACTAAGCCATCCAACAGCGGAACAGAAATACCACCATATGATAAATCACAGTCCCCCACTCATAAATAACAAATAGTGAACAGTTGCAGCAAATAGCTTGTGAAACACATGTAGCGTGGAAATTATTAATTCAAACCGTTCAGTGAATATTAATAGTGTAGAAAGTTGAAGAAATCAACAATGGTTTGCCTATGATTAACAAACAAAGGCTAAATTCATCTCGTGGGGTTTGTCAAATTGCACTCAACCAACTCTAACATAAATAACATTTCTTCATACAAATCACATCACTTGATTATTTTATATTATTTTAATCCTTTAATTATGCTCTTAGGTATGTCATATTGCTGAATTGTACTGAGGGCAGAAAGCGTATCATGTAATCAGCTTAGAAAGAGCTCCTATTATCAGTCAAGGAATGTACACGTTTTGAATCCTAACTTATTCTTCGATATCCTGCATCAGGGGTCCTATGGGTGAAAATTCAACAACATGCATAAGCAAGTGGTGCTCTATTTGGCTTTTCTAGGTGATTTTAGCAAAGGAGGATTGGTGGGGTAATGGCATAATGGGAAATTTCCTGCATAAAATAGGCTTGGTGCTGAGAAATGCTGAGCACTTGCAGCTCCCATTGACTTCATTGATACTCAGCAAGTGCTCTGCATCTCTTAAGATCGTCCTTCACTTTGTAAATGTTTAACTCTGACCCCTTTTGTTTTTGCTACCCCTTTCACTGCCAAATGGGGCTGCAGTATCTGTACTACAATAGCAACAGCATTTGGTGGCATTGTTTTAGGTGCCAGTGTTTACACTCCAATTCCTAGGAACACAGGAACTGCCATATTGGATCAGATCTGGAGTCTATCTGCTTTAGTATCCTGTGTTCAATTTGCTTCCATTCTTTGCTAAGTCAAGGCCTTAGGGAGGACTCTCCCAGTTCTTGAGGTACATTTTCTCCAAAGTACCGGGTATATCTATGTGGCTAATGCAGCTAAACGGATACTGTCCACCCACGAAAGCTTATGCTCCAATACGTCTGTTAGTCTATAAGGTGCCACAGGACTCTTTGTTGCTTTTTATAGATCCAGATTAACATGGCTACCCCTCTGATACTGTCCACTTGAAAATCACATTTCCAACTGAAAACTCTAAACCAACTATTCTTACACATAATCCCTAAAAACAGAAATAAGTTAGAAAACAAAATATTTTTCTCTATTTCTTCCATTTGCTTACGTAATTCGTTGGACAACATTTTGTGGGGATGGTCCATTGTATCTGGAGCTGGTCAGGAATTATACAACACATTTTTTTTGCCCAAATATGCCTGTTTGTCACAACTTAAACTCTTGGCAGTTTGAACTAAGCTCCCAACTTGAAACAAAAATTGGGAGAAAACATTTTTGAAATTGTTGTACCAGAAATGACTTTGTTTAGAAAGTTTAGGACATTTAGACTCATAAAAAGTTAAAAAAAAGAAGAGGAAAAATGGTCAAATTCAAAGTGAAATGTTCCTGAATCAAATTTTTGGGTTTGTCGGTTTGTGAAGATTATTGAGTTTTTTACTTTTCATCCCAATTCAGGATGGGGAGGCGGGGTGAAATCAAAATCTCAAAACTTCTTGAGGGACAGGAAATCCATTTCCCACCCAGCCTTCACTGCATCCTTCTCATGCACTGTTCGGGGAGAACTCATGTGCACTCTTCCCCCAACTCTGAAAGAGTGTTTACTAGTAACAAGTATCAGAGGGGTAGCCATGTTAGTCTGGATCTGTAAAAGCAGCAAAGAATCCTGTGGCACCTTATAGACTAACAGACGTTTTGGAGCATGAGCTTTCGTGGGTGAATACTCGTCGGATGCATGTAGTGGAAATTTCCAGGGGCAGGGATATATATATGCAAACAGAAGCAGGCTAGAGTAAACAAGGAGTTTCAATCGGGGAGATGAGGCCCTCTTCTAGCAGCTGGAGGTTGAAAACCAAGGGAGAGAAACTGGTTTTAGTTGGCAAGCCATTCACAGTCTTGTTTAATCCTGAGCTGATGGTGTCAAATTGCAATGAACTGAAGCTCAGCAGTTTCTTCTTTGAAGGTCTGGTCCTGAAGTTTTTTGCTGCAGGATGGCCACCTTAAGATCTCTATTTGTGGCCAGGAGTTGAGTGTTCTCCTACAGGATTTGTATATTGCCATCCTAATACTGATTTGTGTTCATTATCCTTTTCTGTAGAGACTGCTCAGTTTGGCCATGTACATAGCAGAGGGCATTGCTTGCATATGATGGCGTATATATTTGGTGGATGTGCAGATGAATGAACTGGATGGTGGCTGATCTGGTTAGGTCCTGTGATGATGTTGCTGGTGTTAGTAATGTGGGCAGAGTTGGCATCGAGGTTTGTTGCATGGATTGCCACACAATAGCAGATCTTAAAGTGGCCATCCTGCACCAAAAACTTCAGGACCAGACTTTCCCAAGAGAAACTGCTGAGCTTCAGTTCATCTGCAAATTTGACACCATCAGCTCAGGATTAAACAAAGACTGTGAATGGCTTGCCAACTACAAAACCAGTTTCTCCTCCCTTGGTTTTCAACCTCAGCTGCTAGAAGAGGGCCTCATCCTTCCTGACTGAACTAACTTTGTTATCTCTAGTCTGCTTCTTGCTTGCATATATATACCTGCCCCTGGAAATTTCCACTACATGCATCCGACGAAGTGGGTATTCACCCATGAAAGCTCATGCTTCAAAATGTCTGTTAGTTTATAAGGTGCCAAAGGACCCTTTGCTGTTTTTACTAGTACCAGCAGCAGCTAAGCTGAAACTGAGGAGGAAGCAGGGAGGAAAGGAGTACTGGGAAAGCATGTTTGTATTATTGTTCTTGGGCCTTCCCAAAACAACCTAATAAGCATGGGAGGGGAACAGAAAAACTGGTATACGTTTTTAGAAGGGATTTTTAAAAACTCAAACTATACATTTTAAGGGGGTTTCTATCAGAAAAAAGTGATTTAAACTTAGTTAGTTTTGTTTTTTAAAAAGGCCAGGTGTCCCCTTATTACTGTTGCTATCAACTGGACTCCAAACACAGGGTGAAATCTGGCCCCTTTGAAGTCAGTGGAAGTTCTGTCACTGACTCTAATGGGGCCAGGGTTACACTCAAAGCCTCACAGGTGCTTTTGGGGAATCTTTAAAAATCCGAACATGGTCTGGGCTTCTTTCCCACAAAATTGTAAGTAATCACTTCTAGTCGCTCACATTTAAAACTGCCACTGGCCCCACTTGTGCTTCCTGTGTGTTTTTAAGCCTTTGAGATCATGCAAGCAGAGTTATAGGCCCCCATATTCTTATCCCTGCACATACGTTGGTGACATCTCTGTCTCCAAACTGGACAAGAAGAGGTCCTAATCCTGGTAGAATATTTACTTTAAGATGAAATCTTAATATCTGCATTCCAGCAGAGAAAATCCCTATTAATTCTCCCATCTCAAAACCCCATGAGGCGTGGAAATTGAGTCCCACTCAGGACAGCAGAAGCTTTAAAGAACAGCTTTATTAAGGTTATACCACGCTCAGAAACATCAAGTTCAGCTACAGGTTCCTAGCCACAAGGTTCAGCAAACCAGAATCCAGTCAACATTACAATGTGAGGCCATGTACACTGAGAAATGTTATGATATAAAAACAATCATGTCCAGCACATTCCAATAATGAAGCTCAGGAGCAGGACAGCCATGTGAGGAAGTGATCAGTGTATTCCCTCTCTCTCTGGGAAGGGCCAACCGAAGGGATGTTCTGAACTGACACTGCGAAACAACAACACTGAAATGGAAAACGAATAACCTCCCAACATCAAGACTGCAGGACTCAAATCTGTGACATCTGTTGGCTCCAGGCCAGCCAATTTGAAAAGGCTGTTTTTTCATTAACGTTTACCCAGCTCTGCTTATGACTCAGTGCCTAGTAGGCCAAACAGACCTTGTGCTGAGCCTCCTCATATATACTTTTAAAACTGCACTGATTTTACCAAGATGTATAAAGCTTTTCCATTTTAATTTCAGCATGTGGATCAAATAATTATTTTGTTTTTAATACTGAGTCGACGTTTCAGCGATTTGCATTTAAATGTGTTGTCAGAGAAATTCCAGAAATATTTAATAAGAAGACCGATTTGCATTTTAATATGCACTTAAAGAATTTCAAGAAATCTTTTAATGTGAATACTGTGTTATCTGAGCAATGTTCACATTCTGAAGGGAACGAGAACTGTCGATTTACTGAGAAGTACAGTTCAAACAAAACTGGCTTTCAGAGATACTATAGCTTTACTCAACTTTGTTTTAAAAAAAAGATGGGCTTACTGAAGATGTGATTCGGAAGGGAAGCCAAGGGTGACAGAAATACACTGTAAAGAGAACAGGACTCAAAAGAGCCAGGCAAGCACTGCACATGTATTTCAAGATGGCAGCCTGTTTAGTACCCTCTCCACACTGGGACCAAACATACTTCCGGGGAGCTGAGAACAGCTGGCACATTGCAAGAGGCTATCTGCACCTGGCAAGATCAGGTCCTAAGTGATTAGTTTCCTATGATGTATGCACATTACTCTCATTAATACATGGGGTGCTATGCATGTATATTTACAAGAGAATGTGGGCCTGATTCTGGTCTCACCCATGGATAAGAATCAGAAGAACTTCAACTGCACCTGAGTAAAAACCAAAATGAAGTCAGAACCAGGCTCCTTGTGTGTCTTCAATATAACTCTTCCTTATGTCCTGGAAACACCTAGCATTAACAGGCCTGCTTGTAATTTTGGAATTAAGTTTCTGTTTCTGTTCTTCAAGTCCTGACTGAGGTCAGGGGCAGCTCTTGGCATTTTGCCGCCCCTAGCACGGCAGGTAGGCTGCCTTCGGAGGCTTGCCTGAGGAGGGTCTGCTGGTCCCGCGGCTTCGGTGGACCTCTGAAGCCAAGGGACCAGCGGACCCTCCGAAGGCAAGCCGTCGAAGGCAGCCTACCTGCCTGCCGCCCTCGCAGCGCCAGCAGAGCGCCTCCTGCTGCTTGCAGCCCCAAGCACGCGCTTGGCATGCTGGGGCCTGGAGCCACCCCTGACTGAGGTGTAGTTCCACGAGACATAGTGCAAGCTTTCCACCAGACTCCAAGCTACGCACAGCACTCCTGACATGCAGGCTTAAGGCAAAATCTTGGGGTAGAGATTTCATTTTAAATATTCCTTTGCTTTGCTTTCAGCAGCATGGGCTCGGGAGCAGACTCAATTTCCTGCTGGACCAAATTTGGGAAGGAATTTTGAGGGTTCGTGCATCTGCGCAATTGAGATGAATGGGAGCATTTGGGCAAAGACGGAGCCTACCCAACAAAAATAAACAGATGGATTGTGAGCTTTAAAGGGTTTGTTTGCCAGAGATTGCAGTAGCTTTATAAATAATTCAGTTAGGTACTGTCTCACCATGAGCTGCACTGTAATTTAAAGAGCCAGAAGCTCATCTTTTAAAGTCAGAAGTGGAAATAGATGAAAGGCTAATTTCTCTATTGTTAGCTTCAATCAGATGCATATTGTAACCTCCTTTTGAGTCCCTCTCGCACTTCATCTTTCTCAAACTTCTTATAATATTTGAACAGTACTGGTATACTTATGCCTTGGAGTTATAAAGTGACTCTTCTGCGTTCCAATCAATCTAGCAACATTTATATCAAACAGATACCAACATCAGGCAAGTTATTAGGAAAAGAAAGCACAGAGACTTGGCAAAGAATTCCTGAGTACAAAAAAACAGAATAAATCCTAATGAAAGCTTGTAGTAAAACCAGGTAAAAATTCCTGCTTTAACCAAAAACAATTGAGACTGAACACACTTTCCATTTATAACATTAGTGGTCTCAGTCCCCTCTTCCTCCTCTCTCCCCACTGCCTATCTCTGTAACAGCTACATTATGAAGGAAGAAAGACACAGCATTCAGAGTATGCACTGTCATCTTCAAAGGAAAGGAAAGAAGACTTCAGGTGCCGTACTAATGACATACAGCTGACAAACATGTGCGGAGGACCAACTGTCTGTTAGCAGCAGTGCAGATGTCTGAAATGCCTTAATTTGCATTCTTTTTCCTTCAAAGCTGCA
Organism: Chelonoidis abingdonii; assembly: GCF_003597395.2. Taxonomy (NCBI): domain Eukaryota; kingdom Metazoa; phylum Chordata; order Testudines; family Testudinidae; genus Chelonoidis; species Chelonoidis abingdonii. The sequence continues at coordinate 94,303,465 of NC_133775.1, forward strand.
GAATATTAAGACATCTCACTGTTATTATGTTAATCACAGGCAAGCCGAATGGCTTTAAAAAGAAAAACAATAATCTGTTCTTCTGGTGATCAGTTTGACTTGTCTATCCAAGTCTGTGTAGGGAAGTACATTATGAAGCAGCAGTGACTTAGCAACTCTTTGGAGCGAAAGAGAGGATTCACTTGCACATTAGCTTGGAATTTGGTGCAGTTCAGCATCAAGTAAGAGATCAAACAGAATAGTCATGTCTAAGGCTGTCCAGATTCTTTTCTCTCACTTTTCAAAAACTGAAGTCATCTTATAGGCTCACCTAAGCAGTGAATATGCTCTGCAGTTTATGCAGAACTGCTGCCATCATTTAGCTAATTTTACAATTCAATCAGACACTAGAACCAAATAAAGGCTCATCAAGTCAATTTTATCCTACATGTACTGAAAGCCGGGAGCTGGAACATCAGTCAATTCCCACTGAAATTCATAATTTAGATTTACAGTAGAACCTCACAGTTATAAACACCAGAGTGACGAACTGACCAGTCAACCACACGCCTCATTTGGAACCTGAAGTACGCAATCAGGCAGCTGCAGAGACACGCCCCCCCCCCACCCACTCCAAAAGCAAATACCATACAGTACTGTGTTAAACATAAACTGCTAAAAAGAAAGAGGAAAGCAGCATTTGTCTTCTGCATAGTAACATTTCAAAGTTGTATTAAGTCAATGTTCAGTTGTAAACTTTTGAAAAAACAACCATAATATTTTGTTCAGAGTTACAAACATTTCAGAGTTAAAACAAGCTCCATTCCCGAGCTGTTTGTACTTCTGAGATTCTATTGTCTCTCTAAAATTGATCAAAACACAATTCCAAGCTTTGGGAAAGTTTGGATTCAGATCAGATAGTGGATCTTAATGTCACATCTAATCCCCTTCCCCATACATATAATCCAGGGATCGGCAACCTTTGGCATGCGTCTCGCCAGGGTAAGCACCCTGGCGGGCCAGGCGGTTTGTTTACCTGCTATGTCCGTAGGTTCAGCTGATCACGGCTCCCACTGGCCGTGGTTCACTGCTCCAAGCCAATGGGGGCTGCAGGAAGTGACGTGGGCCGACAGATGTGCTGGCTGCCCCTTCCCACCAGCCCTGTTGGCCTGGTGCGACAAACCATGGCCAGTCGGAGCCGCGATCAGCTGAACCTGCAGACACAGCAGGTAAACAAACTGGCCCAGCCTGCCAAAGTGTTTACCCTGGCAAGCCACGTGCCAAAGGTTGCCAATCCCTGGTATAACCGATTATCTTCACTCTATGCTGTTTAACTAAAGCTAACTCTACCAGGGATGACTGTGCTGTGATTTCTGCATTAAAAGCTGTATCAAATACATAAGGATGGGTCATAGATGGTGTTGGTTGTAACAAAGGGATGGAGAAAGAGAGAGAGAGAGATTCACCCATGGAGACAGAGAGAGAGAGAGAAAGAAAGAGAGGATTTCAAAGGCATGGGCAACAACTATTAATGATGCGATCCATTTTTACAGACTTCAAAAGTTACTTGAGAGACGATGCCAATCGGACTAAGAACATTGTCACAGGATGGTGATCTCCTGTTACTAGACAAATGAGAGGCCAAACTGAATAATTTATCGGAATATATGATGACTGGAAACCAAGATGTTTATTTTTAGAAGATAAATCATTCTCTGACGATACTCCATTCAATTCACATAACTTCACTTACAGCAAGTGATTCATTTTGTTTTAATTACTTCTTCTGATGGATGTTAGCACATGACAGTGACAATTACTCACTGCATGTAAAATTTACCAACCTGTTGCACTGTGACTTGATTGAGTACAGACCTGTCTGGTGCTGCAAGAGAAACTAGGGAAGTTCAGACGTGTAGCCCTAAATTCAAGGTTTACCAAAATAAGCATTTACTACCCTAAAAGTTACTTTTCAACAAATACACACTACTCTGCAGCATTTGCAACCCAAACATCGCAGCACCAGGAACTTGCAACTATTTTACACTGTAAACAAAAGTGAAATTTTCATTGCTGTTTGCTATTGCCCAAGCCAGGCGATATGCAAAAAAGAAAACACAATACACAGCAGAAAGTCAAACTGGAGTCTTTTCTGTTTAAATAATCTAAGGTGTAATTAGTAAGATAAAGTAAACATATTTTACTTGGGGCCCGCTGCTCCCATTATGTTCAGTGACAAAACTCCCATTGATTTTAATTGGAATAGGCCATGATTTTTAAGCTAACAATTTTCCAATCAGAGACCAGTCTGTTGGTTGTGTGGAGGGAAGGGGAGAAGGTTATGTTTCTTAATTGAGGTGAGTATAAAAAGAATCACATAGATTACTGCTGCATGATTGCTGACTTTTGTGCTTCTACTACAAAGCTCATAATATCAGGTGTTTTTATTAAAACTCCAGCTGCTGGGACCAGGAAGTTACATGCAAATCTCAGCTTTCATTTAAAAAACAAAAACAAAAAAAACCCTGAGTTTTTAGATCTCATGGTTGCAAAGAAAAACATTAAAAGTGAACCCTCAATGACACATGATTTTTTAATCACTGGGGCTGATGATACTGTTAGGGTTGTCGACTTTCTAATTGCACAAAACCGAGTGCTCCTGCCCTGCCCCTTCTCCAAGGCCCCACCTCCGCTCGCTCCATCCCTCTTAACTCCGTTGCTAGCTCTCCCCAACCCTTACTCACTTTCACGAGGCTGGGGGCAGGAGTTGGGGTCTGGGAGGGGGTGAGGGCTCCGGCTGAGGGTGTGGGCTCTGGGGTAGGGCTGGGATGAGGCTTTTGGGGTGCGGGAGAGGGCTCCAGGCTTGGGTGTGGCGGGGTGAGGATTCCAGATGGGGGTGCAGGCTCTGGGGTGGGGCCAGGAAGAGGGGTTCAGAGTGTGGGAGGGGGTGTGAGCTTGGGCTGGGGGTGTGGGTTTTGGGGTGGGGCCGGGGAAGAGGGGGTTGGGGTGCAGGAGGGGGATCAGGACTGGGGTAGGAGGTTGAGGTGTTGTGTGGGGGGGTGCGGAATGCGGGCTCCGGGAGGGAGTTTGGGTGTGGGAGGGGACTCTGGGCTGGGACAGGGAGTTGGGATGTGGGAGGGGGTTTAGAGTCCTGGCAGCACTTATCATGGCTCCCAGGAAGTGGCCGCCAAGTCTCTGCAGCCCCGAGGTGCATCGGTGACCAGGGAGGCTCCGAGCGCTGCCCCCGTGCCTGCAGGCACCGCCTCCACAGCTCCCACGGGTTGCAGTTCCCAGCCAATGGGAGCTGCGGAGCCAGCATTAGCGGCAGGGGCAGCACACGGAGCCTCCCTGGCCACCCATGCACCTAGGGTCCTCAAGGACCTGGAGCTGTGCAGAGCTAGGGCAGACAGGGAGCCTGCCTTAGCCTGCTGAGCCACCATTTGGACTTTTAACAGCCTGGTTTGCACTGCTGATCGGAGCCGCCAAGATCCCTTTTAAACTGGGCGTTCCAGTCGAAAACCAACCCTGGCAACCCTAGATACTGCTGCCATACATGTAGTAAGATACAAGCAGGCCTTCAATCATACAAACATATGTCCAGTCTTGCAAACTGATCCACGGGTGGACCCCATGTCTCATAGAGTGCCCATAAAAGGATATGCCAAAGCAAGTCAACTTGGAGGATAGAGCTGCCAGGCCCAATAACAGGCCATATGCTCACTGCTGAGAATAACCCATCCAGTAGTAAATGTTTGCACTCACAGACAGCACACTGAGAAGAATAGCCTATTTATACCATCCTTTATCTCATCAAGGATTACATATTTTAAAAATATTCTTGCTTCTGTTTCTCATTCTATAAACCAGTTCTATAGTGGTGGTAATCTTCTGAAGTCCATTCATGTATTATTGTGATCTTTTCAGATTTCCAATAGAGTGGGATACTTAAAGTTGCACCCAAACTGAAATCGGGAAAAAATACATTTAGAAGAAGTAGAATAATCTCCAGTTGGCATACCCAAGATGTTCATTCTAACCCTATTTGGATCTAATGGAGAACTTTCACTGATTTTTGATTGGTTGGTTACGCCATTCTAACTTTTGAAAGCCAATTATCGACAGCAATTCAGGAATATGACTGGGAGTCACAAATTCCATTAGGAAGCCAGGTGTCCAATATAACAAATAACACGTGCATGTACCTTCTGAGAATATTTTAAAGGAATCATTGAAATGGGGCTATTTAGTAAGACTAGCGTAATGAGTCCAAGCCCCAGAAGAGCCACAAAAAGATTTAAGAATTTTCACCGAGGGCCTTTTGATTAGTATATACAAGTTCTGTGCTTTGATAATCAAGAGATGATCGAGACAAGTTCAACTTTTTTCCTTTCCTATAAAAGAAGGTAGCTGGATATGAGGTGGTATTTTTAGGCAAATGCATTAAATCCAGTTTGTATTCAGATGGACATGTATTTAGTAAAAACCTGGATACCATATATTCAAACAGCTTTTGGCAGATTATGTCCCTTTGAATTTCTCAAGCTCGATGTATCTTCGGGATGATGCTGTGTCACTATAGGTTAAACAGGTGCTTTGCATTGCCGAGTGTATGATGACAGGCTAACACACAAAGGATTTCTCAAAAAGTGTTTGAGTTTTTGTCTGTACTTTTAAATGTGTGTAACAGAAAGTGCTTTGGGTCCAGAGTTTTTAACTTAGTCAAAGTCTATGGGTTAAATCCTTAATGGCACCACACTGGAACAAAGTTTAGCACAGCTGAGTCAGAGAGGCAAAGGCAAAGCTACCTTTCCAAGTACTCCCTTCCCCCAATCCTGGTGCTGACCATGTGTGATTATACCAGCAAGGATCATCAGAGTGCAGTGCACTCAGAGGTGAAAGTAACATTCCACACTTACTGGTATGGGGGTCGGCTCTGACCCCCAGAAGGGGAGGGGTCTCAGGCAAAAGTGGGGCTAGCGGTCAGCATCCCTCAGCCAGCCAGCCCATCCACATTGCCTGGCCCATGCCACCTGGGGCTCCAGAGGCGATTTAAAGGGCCCGGCCCATACTGGCTACCTTTCACCCCTGAGTGCACTCCAGCCTCCCCTCCTCCTACCCTTGAAATATCAGCAGCTCCCTTGGGTTCATCCCCTATGATGAGGATGGTGCAAGGGAAGGAGTGGAAGGGCATGGCATAGATCTGGTTACTTTAGCTTTATACCAAAGAAAGGACTGGTACCAGGGGAATTCTCAGACGCCCATTTAGAACATGTTTTGGGGGCTTTGCACCTCTCCGGTGTTCCTAATGTTTACCAGGAGATAGCTTTATAATCTTCTGCAAGGCTGATTAAATATCACTGCCTATAGGTCATACAGACTCCTGAGCCAAGATTTGGCCCTAAGGTGATGCAGAAACCAGAAAAATACACTGCTAATAAAGCCCTTGTGCCAGAGACATGAACTGTCATTTGGATAAATAGTTAGAAATATAAACAATCAAATACCTAATAATCCTTTTCAAAGCAAGTCAAAGCCCTTCATAGAGCATGTACTTCTCCTTAAAAAGCACAAAACATACTTTAAGATTTCATTAACATCTAACTTAATCTGTTCTCTTCAATCACTTCATTTTTGGGGAACAAGCACATTAAATGTGGATCCAATCAGGATCTCTACAAGCAAGAATAGGCATTGTATTTCAGTTATCAGTGCAAAGTGATTTAAAACTGCTTTCAGTATTTAAGTATGAGCTATAGCAGAGGTAGGCAACTATGGCACACATGCCAAAGGCAGCACGCAAGCTGGTTTTCAGTGGCACTCGCACTGGCTGGGTCCTGGCCACAGGTACGGGGGGCTCTGCATTTTAATTTAATTTTAAATGAAGTTTCTTAAACATTTTAAAAACCTTATTTACTTTACATACAACAATAGTTTAGTTATATATTATAGACTTAGAGAAAGAGACCTAAGAACATTAAAATGTATTTTTGGCGCATGAAACCTTAAATTAGAGTGAATAAATGAAGACTTGGCACACCACTTCTGAAAGGCTGCCGACCCCTGAGCTATAGAATGATTGCAAATATAATCTTCGATCACTTTTTCAGACAATATTTTGACCTCTGCTATAGCCACAGCTTTGTAACAACTGCATCTACAAACAAAAATAGTATGGTATTTAATTAGAGTTCTCATTAAAGCTGAACAAATAAATTGGAACTAACAATGTATTTATCAAATTTCACTTTCTCCCCCAAACTCCCTTTTTATTTGAGAAATGTTCAGAAACAGATTAGGAAATTCCTAGGTATCTTCCTCCACAATTTTTCCTGAATTTCTCCATGAAATGGTTTATTGGGTGAATAGATCACAAGCACTTCTTTGTGAGCATGGATACTGGAATTTTGCAATTCATGCTGGATTGGCTACTTACATAAGTTACACGGAACTGCTTCTGTTCCTTGGGTGGATGATTTCTGTAACACAGTGGGAATTTGCAATACAGCATTTGAGTACTTCATTTACTTTAGTAAAGCTATTGACATACTCTCGCATGACATACTCACAAGCAATACAGGGAAATGTGGTCTAGATGAAATTCCTTTTAAGGGGTGCACAAATGGTTGAAAAATCAAATTCAAAGAATAGATATCAAAAATTTGCTGTCAGTCTAGTGGGTTCTGCAGGGGTCTGTCCTGGGTCTGGCTCTAATCATTATTTTCATTAAATACTTGGATAATGGAGTGGAGGGTGTGCTTATAAAATTTGTGGATGCCACGAAGATGGGAGAGATTGCAGGCACTTGAAGAATTCAAAATTACCTTGACAAATTGGAGAATTCAACAAAGGTGAAATTCAATAAAGAAAGTGCAAAGTACTTAGGAAGGAAAAAATCAAATGTACAAAACTGGCTAGGTGGTAGCACTTCTGAATAGAATCTGGGGGTTGCGGTGGATCACAAGGGCTTAGGGCAGAGCAGGGAGTTGGGGGGCAGGGTGCAGGAGGACTTCAGGCTCTGGGATGGCAGCAGCATCTCTAACCAACATTTTTATGCTGATCATCTGCATAAACAGAGAAGGTCACAACTAAGTTACAATTTAGGCATGAAAGATAAAATGTAAAAACTTGGGCAGGAAGGAGGACACATAGGTGCCAGTGTGTAACTGGTTAATTTTTTTGTTATTTAGAAGTGTGGGATAACATGATCGGTTTAATAAAATTGAAGGAGGTACCTAGTTTGATCTATATAACGTAAATGAAAAACAATGTTCTTTGGGAACCAATTCTGGACTGCCATTCAACACCAAGCTGCTGGAACTCTGACCCCTCTGCACAACTGTGACGTGCAGAGGCATCGCTGGGAATCTCCAGATGAGTAGATCCTGACTGGTCATTGGGTGAAATTTGTCTATTTATTGGGAGTGGTGAGCATAAGAGATTTGCTTGATATATGTATTCTCTGTGTGTTGCTAATAAATAGATGTTCAGAGCACAGCTGTTTAAGGTTCTTTCACTGAGAAAAGGTTCCACAGACCGTAGAGCCCTGAGGGAAAGGGCGAGTACTTAAATTGACCAGATTTCTTCCTGAGCCTCATGGGTGAGGTGCCGTAAGCCCTGAACCCTCAGAAGGTAAAGGGTGGGGGTGCCTAAATTGATTGAGTCATGTCCTGAGTTAGGTATAGGTGGGGTGCCCTAAATTGACCAGGTCATGCCTTCAGCCCTCGGTAGGGTATAGGCAGGGTGCCCTAGATTTTTGCAGGTAACAGATTCATAGATCCTTCTAAAAAGGACGCTTTATTGCTTGTATTAAATGCGGCAGCCTAAAATGCTTGCCACTTATATCTGAAATGTAGATTGTTTTCACGTTGCATCTCCTGCATGTGAAGAATACATCACTTTATGCCTTAAGCCTTTTTTGTTAATGTTATACTGCTAGCCACATTTTCAGTGTAGTGGTTTGATGAGGTATTGCACCATCACCTAGCAACTCAACACCCACCAATGAAACAGACAAGTATACATAGGGCTCTCCTACAGACAGAAGGAACTTTTCTAGATAAACAAAAGGTTTCATATTTAAAAAGGAAATAAGGGAAGTCTTCTCTGGCTTATAAAACCAGTACTAAATTGAAACTGTGTTGAAATCCCTGAAAACGTTTATGGCGCCTATACTGCTGCTTTCACAAATAGTGCTGCTTTCTCAGCAACAGAATGGAGGACAGAAGGCGGCTCAACCCCTCCCAATGTTAAACAACGAGCTTATTTTCATAAACTGTATGTGTTCTTCACACAAGGAGTGCTGCTCACTGCTCCTTTCTCCTTCTGGTGGAGGAGTAAGTTATCCACTCCTTTTTGTGGAGTAGCTTCCTGCCCATTGTGCACCTGGCCAACTACTCTGGCCAGCAAGTAGAGATGGGGGCAGAGCCAAAACCATTCCCACTCCCTGCCCACTTGCTCCCAGTGGAGAGTGATGGACATGAAGCCCAGCAAGGTCAAAATCTGAGCAAGGGAGCAAGGGAGACAACCCTTGTGACTGAGTAAGGGGCGTGAAAATCTCACACTCAGTGAGGGTGGAATTTGGCCCATCTGATCTTCACTGACTTGCAGGAATCAGACAGTTATTTTAATTGGTGGCTTTTTCTAAAGTTTGTCTTACTTCCTCGTCAGCTTAAAGGATTCTCTGGGGTCGTGAGCTCAAACATGCCTACCTTACAAGAAATGTTGTGGTATGTAGGAGAGAGACAGAGAAATATTTTTGATGGCTGGGCCACATGGTCACGACAGAATGAGGCTTTCAGCCAGAGCAGCTGTCTCCCCGCCAAGCTGCTGCTCCTTCTCTTTCCTACTGGCATGTTTCAGTACTTCATGCTGCTACCTCTTTGCTCACCTGTCCCCTGGGAGCTCACCTGCTTTACTGCACAATCTTTTTCAGTGTGAAATTTGATTTTATTTCTGCTTCACAGTCACCTCCTTTCTCTCTTCCTATTAACTGATGGGATCAAACAGAAGTCGGAGATTAATGTACCCTTCAGCTCTTAGAGCATGATGCAGCTGCTGTGCAGCAGGCAGCACATGTGAAAAACATCTCTTTCATTGCGGAGGACTACAGTATACTAAGCCTATGAGCCTCACTTTGGGCATCCCCTGGTGTACATCGGGGATTGCACACTGTGGTCTAGTGACCACTTTAAATTGATTCCCAGAATACCTTCTCGCATAACCGTGAAGAATTTGTCGGCCATAGAAGACCTCTGGGAGGCATCTGCAAGGGAGAACATTCCAGAGATGAGGCCAATAACTGCCCTTATCCTGAGGGGAACATCCCCTACCTAATCTCAATTATATTGACACGATTCTGGTGAAATACAGTCCACAAATATGCTAGTCCTGAATTATTAGGATCTCTCTCCCCATCATCATTTATCCCAATAATATTTAATGCTATTGAAGCCTGTATATGATTAGCCTATATGAGTGAGAGAAGCTGCTTTCATAATACAGTGCTTCAGTATTAGCGTTCAAGACCAATTTTATACAGATGGTGCACACTGCTGTGAGAGCTGGTGACAAGTTTCCTATTGTAGAGGCCATTGCATGATGACAGGAAAATGTCCACTAGGCCATGCACTTTCTTATTTATTTAGCAGCAACATAAAAGAGAGAGGGGGGTAAAAATACTTGCTTTAAACTTCCAGCATGCATACTGAAGGGCTGGTTGTGTGATCCCTGACAGGGCACAGACAGAGCAATGACTACATGGCTCTGTACAAGCTAGGAAATCATGCAAGTCTGAGGAAAGGGAACTCTGCTTTGGTTCATCTTTGAAGTCAGCTATTATCTGACAGAGGAACCAATGGTGCAGGGGTTTGCAATTTGTGGGCTCAGAGAGGCCAACGTCTGCTGTATCATTTTGACTGCAAAGCATTAAATGAAGAAAAATTGGCAAGAGAAGGGAGAGGAAGACACCTTTCACGTTTCACAGAGCACAGTGTTTTTGTTTTTGAAGGTAATGGTTCAACTGTAGCATAAAGTGCAGAAGTTAATATTTCATAGCTACTCAATCCATTCATCTAGAAATAGCAATGCAAACTTTCAAATATTTATGCTTCAGAGGCAAAACATGGCAGATTGAATTAGTGTATTATACTTTTTCCTCTGCCACTGACTCATGATTCACTCCACCTCAGGTAAGCAAAAAGACAAAAATATTTTCAGTAAGGAAGTGGCAGTGACGATGTGATTACATAAGCTGCTTTTATATACAGCATTTTAATTGTTAATCATGCACAAGTTCCCATTACCCACCTACACCACAAAAGCACTACATACAAAATACAGGTTGAGCTGTGTCCTTAAATAACCTGTCAATACCTATAAATAGCATCTTGCAGGTTACACAAGTACTTGGCTCAGTCCAGGTATTCTGGAAGAAAAGTCATTGGGCTACATTACTTAAGAACAATGGATGTGTTCACAATAAATTCCAGCCTTAACCAGGACAAATCTGTGGCATAACAATAATTATAGATAATAAATTATATTTGATGTCCTATAGCACCTCAAATTCTGTAGGAATCACTCGACCTGCCACCGACATGCAGTCACCCCTGGAATGGAGTGCAATGGGACGCAACCAGAGTGGTGGCAAAGAATAACTTTAGCAAAACCTTCCTCTTACGAAAAGTGCCCTGGGATCCTTAATGCCCATGTCTAGCAGATGAGCTCTGATTTTATTAATTTTTTATTAGAGAGACCCTAACCATACATTACATGAAATTCGGCTTATCTGGCTTGGAAAAATAATGAGCTGAATCAGCCATTTGAACCTGCAGTTCCAAGTAAACCAAGCGTTTCAAACCTACAGTGTAAACCACTAACCATCCCCTGTGGTGCCAATATGACAGCTACTAATTACTGTGAAATAATTTGCATGCATTGGGATTTTGGAGACTGAGATCTTGGCTTTATTTTACATGCTCTTTTTATTTAATCTCCTTTTAGTTGTAACAATGATCTCATAAAAGGCCTCATTCCAGTCCCACTGGATGGCACAACACCCAATGACTTTGTAAGACTCCCAGCCTTCTCCCCCAAAAAGGATATCAGATAATCTGGTTAATGGCAAATAACCAGATTCTTTTTTGGAATCTGTTCATTCTTTTTTTCCGCCTGGTGTGGCTGCTGTACCCTGCTCTGGTGCCATAATAGCTCCTGCATAAAGGAGCTTCCCTTACGATGAAGGCCTTGGAGAGCAGCCCTAGGCCACCCTCTTACACACTTGGCATAGGATGTGGTCCTGCAGCAAGAAGAAGCATGCTGGGAGTAGGAACAGGCATGGCCAGTGCATTGTACTCTAACTTGTCTAGCCCGGCAGTGTCCAAAGTTGGCTGCTCTAATAACAATAATACCCAGCTCTTATCCCTAGCTCCAAGCACTTACACCAACCAGGAAACTCTGCCACAAAGAGGTGATCTCATTTGCATCAGATCAGCGGCACAGCTTGGTGTAGATCACAGGTCTTCTATGCCCAGAATGTGCTTTATCCACTGGGCGACACTGCCTCCTCACTAGCACTTAAAAGAGACCCATTGCACTGGGGGGACAAACTCATAAACTGGAGGCACAAAAGCTCCCATTGCTTCTTGGGCTATGCCTCCTTAAAGGCAGAGAACTGGGGCAGAGTCTTTCTTCTTCCTAAGGCCAGGTCTACACTAAAAAAGTTAGGCTGACCCAGCTACACCACACAGAGGTGTGAAAAAACCCATGCTCCTGAAAAACATGGTTAAGTCTACCTAAGCCACAGGGCAGACAATGGCAGGTGAATGGAAAAATTCTTCTGTCAACCTAGCTACCATCTCTCGGGGAGGTGGGTTAATGACAGCAACGGGAGAACCCTTCCATCGCTGTGGTGAGTGGCTACACTGAAGCCCTCCAGCAGCGCAGCTGTAGCAGCATTTCAGTGAAGACATAGCCCAAGATGCTGTCTTTATTTAGGCCATCAGGAGAGGGAAGGGAAACAGCATAAGAGACACCAAGGACATCTCTTCTTAGGTTCCCAGGGTGCATCATTCACAGTCACTAGCTACAGCAGGAAAGAAACTGTCCAAAATACAGAGAACTCCCCTCCTCTATTTGGAACTGCTCTTTCCTTTAGGCTTTGTGACTTCCCAGCCCATCTCACTGGTCACCAGGTTGTGACCTCCTGCTCAGTTAACTGTCATGGTAACAAGGGCTACCGGCCAAGAACACTTCTTTATCTGCAGCTAGTCCTGGATCTCTCCCTGCAGCAAATACAGGAGTAGCATGTTTTCTTCCAAGGAATCAGCTTGGGCTGTGATGCTTTTAGCACAGATGGTCTCTCTCCTGGAAGCCCAAAGGAGAACACCCAACCACAGACTTGAGTGAGAAGAAGATGAAGCAAGGCCCTTATTTTTTTAGAAATGTGTATTCAGACCTACCCCCAACAAACACATTAGCCAAAACAGTCTGCCTCATCCTGGTCCCATGCCGTGTCTGTTTTTCCGGTCTCTTATTTTGGTGGTAGAGACTGTGCCTGCCCTCATTTCAGGAAAGCATTTAACACATCGTGGGCTTTATCAGAAACAAATCATAATCATAACAATTAAGTCAATGAGAGTTTTGCCAATGATTTCCAAAAGCGGCCCCTTCAAAATACAAGCTAACCCCAGTCCTGCTGTAATAATAACCCTGATTTATTACTGAATCAATTAAAATCTGGGCCAAACAAATAGGTCTTTTTTTTTTTTTTTTAAGTATGTATGTTCTTGTACTGGCCTAACTCTGAACACAGTTCCACACTCTGCATAACTGCTCCACTGCTTTAAGTGAACTCAGGAGCTGAAGTATTTAAAATATGCATTATTTACCTAATTGACTATCATATGAATCTAAACTTGGGGTCTTTTCATAAAAAAGATAATGAAAATATAACACTAAGATTAGCTAAGAGCTTTGTTAAAATGCTGCTTATTTACTCAATAAAACTGAATGGCTCATTAGGAGTGTAAATTCCTATCTTGGGACTCCATAAAAAGGCTGATCTTTAACCTGACAGACCCTAATGACACCAAACAAGCTCACATGGTCCCACCCCTAGAATTTAGGAACTTGTAAATTAGGCAACTGGAAGATCACATGGGATTGGCTGAAAATCCAACTTAATATGCTCCAGGAAAATTGGGTTTCCTGAGTAAAAACTAAGATCCTGTGATTCCATTGGCTTCCTCTGTGAGGAGTGGAGCCTGCACCCACGGATAATGCCAGGTGGCAGGACACAGCAGGGGATAAGTGTCATCCATTCTCAAAACATGCTGCCCCATTACCCAACCCTTGGTAAGCTAGCTGTGGCGACTCTAGTGCTGCGGATTTATTAGGAGGGAGAGCTGGTGAGCTGACAACAGGAGAAGCGGGGGGAGGGGGAAGCCAAATTTCTTTGGATTTTCTGATCCAATTTACAGAAAAGCAAAATACAATCCCAATGCAACTGTCGGAGAAAATGGGATTCTGAGTTAGGACTTCAGGGCACAAGACTCTTTCAAGACACCTTTGGTTCTCTACCCCCCCTCAACAGAAAATTAGAAGACTAGGACATAGCCCCTTTTCTGAACTGGTAAACAGAGCCCTTCCTAATATGCATAAGAATCATGAGGGCTACCACAGCTTCTCTGTTTTAAAACATTGTAGGCAGTGATACTGGGTAGGGAGACTTTTACATTTAAAGTGAGAGACATGGGTAATGGCAACAAGCATAAAGAAAGTATAAATAAGCCTATATTGCCAATGTCCCTGCAAGTGTATCACCTGTTTTTGTGTCTTATGTTTGCATTTTCTTTCAAGGAAATATTTTCCATGGCCTTTAATGCCAGGATGTAATAAATGTGTGACACACAGGAAGGCTGGTAAGAGATTTAACTTTATTTTTTGCTGGGCCCAGTCATCTGTTCTAAGTCAGTGTTTCAGAGGTTAATTCCCTTGTCAAATGACAAGGGCCAATATCCACTGGCTCCAAAGGTTACTGTTACACGGGGTCAAAATGCACAATTTTTAATGTAAGAAAATGTATGGATTTTTTTTTCTAATTATAGGAGTGGCAGAAAGTATCTGAAAATGATAACTTTTCCTCCTGATGCTTCTTTGATCTTAAAAACAGACGGGGATTTTAAAAATATATTTCCTTCAAACTGGGTTTTAATTTTTTTTCCCTGGAATGTGACTTCCTATGCTTCATCTCAGGGCACAGAAATTTTCCAAAATTAATTAACCGCTGGAAAATATAGGTTCTTCAAGGTTCAATCCTGAACAGTGCCAAGCACCCTCAATTCACTTTAAAATCAGTAGAAGCAGAGGGTGCTCAGTATCTTGCAGGACTGCACCCTGAATGAGAAACTGGCCTATGCTTTCGCAGTAGAATTATGGACACAACCAACTGCTATCATAAACCCTGAAGATGTAGATACTGTATTTTTTCTTACTATAAAAATGTTGCTTGTATGAATCAGATGCAGTGGCTAAGTGCTGTGTGGTGAACTGGCAGAGGACTGCAAATCAAGTGTTCTGGGTTCTACTCTATGCTGACTGAATGAGCGTGGCAGAGAAATGATTAAGGTTTTTAAAGCCCTTGAATATCTCTACATAAAAGGTTGTAATACACAGTACATTCAGAAACTGGCTCTGATTGGACTGGACCAATGTACACCAGCAGAGAACTTGGCCCATTATTTTATTCTTCTCTATAAATGAATGCATAGTCTTACAAATTGTGACACAAAATAAAGAGAATGAAGGACAGTTCTTTTTAAAGGTTTCCTCTTAACCTATTTCTCTTGTAACCCTGTTTCAAAACAATATTAGACACCAGGGCCCAGATTCTGCTCCAATGTAAACCTGCAGTAACTTTGGATTTATCACAATGTAATTGGACTCAGAATCTTGCCCAAGACTCCTTGGTTACAACAGTCTTTCGTTTTTCCATTTATCAAAATCTGGTTGCCCAAGCCCCCTCCTGGGAATCAGCCCCATGGAGAGATTTCAGCGTGTCTGGTTTTCAGTGAGCCTGGCATGGGATTTTTTCTCCTTGGCGACAAAGAGGGCAATTTTCCCCAGGAGGGGAATAAGCTGAACACACAGCACTGACCCCTCCTGAGACCTATGCAACTGTAATTGTTCCAGTTAGGTTTTCTCTTGCAGTTATCCCTGAAAGGGTTTCAAGGACACCAGCAACAGGATTCAGGTGAAATCAAAAGGGCCTTGGGGAAGGAGAGAGGGAATAAAAAGGGGGTGGGCGGCATAGGATGGGGATGTTTTAATCACAGAGTTATAAGTAAGAGACAAGTTATTAGAGCATTTGCAAAAAAAACAAACCCTTCAATGACAAGTACGATGATAATAATAATCATAAAGTAATTTGTGCTTAACCTGCTCAATATAAAAATAACTAGCACACAAGTTCACTACTTGGGCCATCTGCATCTCATAAGCATAAGTTTAAATCCTGACACCATCTGTTCAATTGGAATTTTAATACTGTACCAATATGGCAAATCACAATTATGTTAGCAAGGACAGCAGTCTCCTCATTTACAAAATAACTTGCTACTGTACTTTAATGAGATGGAGAACTAGAAGCAGCCAGCTTGGAGCAAAATGAATTGGGTTGCTTGCTGTTAGCCCTGACGTGGAATAAACAGACACATGCTGTCAGTGGAACTCAGGTAACCTCCCTCTCACAGTAAGATATGAAAAAGTCAATTGGTACAATATACAAGACGACCAGCAAGAAAACAAATAATTCTGCAGATTGTGGCACAGTACATTTATTCCCAGCACCAACAGCCTCTTTGTCATTCTTTGGCTGCCCAAAGAATCTTTTCTTCACTGTTGAACTAGCGTGTGAAGTCACTTCATGCACTGACTAAAATCACTCACTTATTGCATTATCAAGGGGACAGATAGCATAGCCCAATTGCTCCTGTCCACCTCTAAATGAAGTCAATTTAGTATCAATACACCTTCATCTTCTACATATCTTTCAGAGATGGCCCAAAGAGCTGGTGTTCAAATCTGTATCTACATTCAGATCCCAATGCGATTTAGATTATGGTTTGGAGTACAACTTGATGGGTGACCCAGAACTTGAGATGGCACCAAAATCTTGCAAGCTGTTGCAGTAAGATATGGTCAGAACCTTATAAGATAATGGTCTCATAAGATTTCTATCATCTTGGGCTACATCCAAACCAGATCTGAAAAAAATTGATTCTTACTGCTTTTGGAGCTGACTCAGAACCAAAACTACAGTGCGAATTGGTCTTGGGGATTCCAAACTAAACCCCCTGAAGTTCAAGGGGAACTGTGTTTGAAGTTCTGATTTAGGCCCATCATTAATCTGTCTGTTTAATTTAGCGTTTTGTGAACACCTCTGCATATGGCTCTGCAAAACCCACAGGCAAAGTTCAGGGCCAACAGAGTCATGCACATTCACATAAATCTGCAAGGATTTACGCAGGGTTTGCTGGCCTCTGAAGCAAGAAGAGAGTGACGTACCATGGGACCTGCATCAGGCGACTTGTTCCCTGTGAACTCATTCCTGACTCTCAGCTGAATATGGGTCCTCAAATTTGAATACAAATTCACCAACAAACAACAGATATCAAAAGTTTATTGCTATCCAGCTAGAGAGAAAAAAATTGCAAAATGTCTCAATGGGCATAAAAAAATATTATGAAAATCAAACTCAAAGCAAAGCAGATTTTAAGTGCTCATAACGTTTGAGTCAAACATGTTGTTGGGCTCTAATATATATAACTAGTGGATATGTGTCAGTAATTTTAATTTACATATTAAAATAAATTGTAAATTCTAGTGAGCAGGAATTTTATAGCAGCTGTCACCATGGGCCCCAGTCCTGATTATCACATTCAGGAGTTATCACCGTACAAACCATCATTATTAATATAATAAAATACGGCAGCTATTCATGTTTTAAAAATATAGAGGGTAGCATAAAACAGACGACTAAGTTATATTTATAATTACATAATGCTAGTGAGACAGCTGAAAGCCTGCAAACAATTTCAGCTGGTCCTAGTGGGAGAAGTTCACTGGAAAACGGAGATTAACATAAAATTCTACAGAATCTGCTAACCATCACTGCAGCATAACTTTTGGGCTGTCTTTATTGTGTATGCAAAAATCATATATGCATTTTAAAACAGAATCAGTTACTAAAAAACATCTATAGGACTTTGTTCTCTTCCCAAGGATACTAGAGTTATGGGGATCATATAACGGAATGAGAGAGCGAGAGAGAGAGAGGAGAGTTAGATGAGTACATCCTTAAACACAACACAAGAATATTTTTCAGAATAATGGGAGTGGATAGGCATGTTCACAAAATATAATTTAGATTCTCTCCCTCAAAGAAGCTGATGGATATATTTCCCTGCAATTATTTATTTACTGCCTGTCATGTAGCTTTTAGCTTTCATTCAAAGAAAGATCAGTTATTGCTGCATTTTAATGTTCATTAGCAGAGACAAGGTAAGAAAGACCTTTCAGAAGGGGTTTGCCTAAAGCTTGGTGCCATATCTTGTTTTTCAACCTATATACTGATAGCCTTAATAAATGAAAATCCATAGATTTATTTATACAGATTTCAGGTCTAACTCCAATTGCATTGATGCCACTAGCAAAACTCTCCTAAGTTCTGAATTCATGCAGGTTTATGACCCTTGGACTGTATATACAAGTGCTCAATCCATCTGAAAGCCTTCAAAATCTTTCTTTCACCCTGCTTCAGTGTTTTCTAACTTCCGATGAACCCTCATGGCTCCCATTGATTTCAATAGGAGCTGAGACTGCATCAGCTCTCAGCGAAAACCTCTCCAGCACATCATCATTGATCTACAACCTATCATGGAAAATGATCCCTCACTTTCACAGATCTTGGGAGGCAGGCCTGTCCTTGCTTACAGACAGCTCCCCAACCTGAAGCAAATACTCACCAGCAACTACACACCACACCACAGAAACACTAACCCAGGAACCAATCCCTGTAGCAAACCTTGTTGCCTAGTGTCACCATATCTACTCTAGCAACACCATCAGTGGATCCAACCACATCAGCCACACAATCAGAGGCTCATTCACCTGCACGTCTTCTAATGTTCTATATGCCATCATGTGCCAGCAATGCCCCTCTGCCATGTACATTGGCCAAAGTGGACAGTCCCTACGTAAAAGAATAAATGGGCACAAATCCAACATCGGGAATGGTAAGATATAAAAGCCAGTAGGACGACACTTCAATCTTCCTGGACATTCTATAACAGATTTAAAAGTAGCTATACTTGAAAAAAAAAAAAAAAACTTCAGAAACAGACTTCAAAGAGAAACAGCAGAACTAAAATTCATTTGCAAATGTAACACCATTAATTTGGGCTTGAATAGGGACTGGGAGTGGCTGGCTTACTACAAAAGCAGCTTCGACTCTCCTGGAATTGACACCTCCTCATCAATTATTGCGAGTGGACTACATCCACTCTGATCAAATTGGCCATGTCAACATTGGTTCTCCACTTGTGAGGTAACTCCCTTCTCTTCATGTGTCATTATATAATGCCTGCATCTGTAATTTTCACTCCACGTATTTGAAGAAGAGGTTTTTTACCCACGAAAGCTTATGCCCAAATAAATCTATTAGTCTTTAAGTTGCCACCGGAATCCTTGTTTTCATAAGAAAGTAGTTATCCTTTGGCCAGATTCTGTCTTACAAGATGGGCAGAATTTGGCTCCAGAGGTAGTAAAAAGGGTGCCTTGACCTTTAATCTAAAAAGTTAGACCCAACATGTCAATATCAACATAATTTAATGTACTGGGTCATACAGTAGAACCTCAGAGTTATGAACACCTTGGGAACAGAGGTTGTCTGTAACTCGAAAATGATCATAACTCTGAAGAAAACATTATGTTGCTCTTTCAAAAGTTTACAACTGAACATTGACTTAATACAGCTTTGAAACTTTACAATGTTGAAGAAAAATGGTGCTTTCCCTTTATTGTTTTAGTAGTTTACATTTAACATAGCACTGTACTGTACTTGCTTTTTTTTTTTTTTTTTTAATGATCTCTGCTCCTGCCTGATTGCATACTTCCGGTTCCAAATGAGGTGTGTGGTTGGCTGGTCAGTTCGTAACTCTGGTGTTTGTAACTCTGAGATTCTATTGTATCTTCAGCATCAGTGCAAACATGTTAGGCTGCTGCTAAGATTCACTGAGACACTCAGGGGAATAAATACTAGCATTTAAGAGCTTCCACATTAGCACTGGTATTCAGCTGTGGAATATTTGCACCTCATTTTAAAGTCAAAGCCCCATTCAGTTACTGCTACACTTGATGCTAGTTTGGATGAAGCTCTGTGCAACCAAATAAACTGAGAACCAGGCTGTTTTTCAGCTCCTCTGTTCTGCTTAATTCCAAAGTATTTCTCTCAGAACTTTTCTCACCAGTTTGTACTCTACAGATGCAATTTTCAAAAGTGCCTGGGCAGTTTAGGAACACAATTCCCATTGACTTGTGATCCTAAATCACTTAGGCTCTTTTGAAAATTCTCCCTACATACCTGTGAGAGAACAAGTTCCTTCACACCTAAAATCTGGGCTTCCCTTCCCCTCTCAGATATGTTAGTTATTGTTGATACCCAACAAAATTTTATATCAGAACGATATTTATTTTTTAAAAGATGCTGAAATGAACAAAATTCATGGAGAATTTTAACCTGATTATTATCCCAGTGGTGCATGCAGGACCTAACACAAATTGAGGCCCCATTATGCCAGGCACTGTATAAACACAGAGTACAAGACAGTTCCTACCCCAAAGAGGCTACAATCTAAACAAACAAGACAAAGTGAAGGAAGAGAAATGTGTGTGTGTACACAGAGTAAAAGAAGGTATCTTCCAAGCTGTCACATGCCCTACCAGACAATAAATCCATGAGGAAAATGTAATTTGTCATGTGGCTGTAGACCACTAACAGAGCTACAGAAGGGTCTCGCACAATATTTTTTGCCTAGATAACACACTTTGGCTATTAGAGAAGAGGACAAACCATCATTAGCGTTGGAGGTGTTGATTAGATAACCCAAGAGGTTCATTTCAACTCTATCATTCTTCTTCTATAAACAACATTTTGTGGGATTTTCATTATTTATACTTTAAGGCTGAGATTTTTAAAGCTGAATAAAAGATTTGGAAGCCCATATCCTCAAGGCAGCATTGGAATCACACATATATTTCCTGCATATTGAAATAGAGATGGGCCTGATCTGCAAACTCTTATCCAGCACCAAATTTTCTTAAAGATGTTTAGATCCAGGATTTTGCTTTGGCCCCCACTATAGATGTATGGGCCAGCTGCAAAGCATGTCTCTAAATCTGTAATTCCCCAAAGCCCATTTTGAAAGTGAGGAATTCATATAGGAGGTATTGGCTCAGTTTATGATTCTGCATAAACCCATAGACTCACATGATGTTGGGATACCAGGCTGTACTATTGCATTGGCTCTGATAGTTTCCTGTGAAACTAAATAGCAGACACAGGCAGTATTGAATGGGACAGAATGTTCTTTGGAAAAAAATGCAGATTATGGACCAAATTCAGCTCTGGCATAAGCAGATGCAATTCCTACTGGTGTCAATCAGAGATTTGACTGCTTACATGGAGCCTGAATTTGGCCCTTACTCTTATTGTTGCACACTACAATCTTTTATACAAATAAACAGTCTCAAAGCTCTCCGCTGCTGCAGCGGAGTTAATTTTAGAAGGCAAGCTGTGCAATTGTTGCAACACCTGGGCAAAAGAGAAGAAACCCTTCTCAGATGTATGGACTGGTGCTCTTCCAAATGGAAGGTCTGAACTGTTTATCTTGTCTTTAGAAATGAGAGATTAAAGACATGCCTGGGGTGGGGGGCGAATCCATAATTTACCAAGCATTAACATGACTTGGCTGCTAATGCACCACCTGTTAAGTATTAGTATAACTGAGAATGTGAAAGCTGCTGTCGAAAAAATACAATGATTGGAGCTTAAAATGGATCATCTTCTACAGACTTTAAAGTTTATTTCTACACTGGGTTAGTCTGTGTAAGGTTAGTCTGTTTTTTAATCTCAGACTTTTATTAAGTAAATACTGCCATTTCCTAGGTACAAATCAAGAATTACAGAGATTAAAAATAGAATGAAAATTAGAGATTGATTTTGATTCCTTCATCAGCCACCATCTCCACTGGGTCTGCCCGTATACAGTGCACAAAGATTTATCATGAACTAATAAAAGTGGTCTGCAAAATTCCATACCTGGGCAATTCTGCTTTATCTTTGAACAGTAAAATGGGTTCTTATACTAATTATCCATCCCACAAACAAAAGATCTAAACACATGTAAAACAAGAGATACATACTGTAATATCTGTTTCCATTTTATATTCAAATTAATCAAATTCAGCCTTTCTGGGATGGAATTTATTTTATTTCTTTTTATCATAAAGGGCAGTCCTAGTGTGCCTAACATGGACAGTAATACCCTTGCCACAAAACTCTCCATCTTTATGATAACATGAGAAAATGTAAGCATGTTTAGAGGTTTGATTTCTAAAATCAGAAGCAGCTTTTTCAGGCCTGTGGCAAGCAGAGTAAGGCTCCCTGATTGTTAAGATCACTCAAACAGAGAAGTAAGTGCATTGATCCTAGCAAAAACCCCACACACTGCAGATTTCACTGGGGGAACCTAATGAAGTAGTGATGATGGGTCTGGCTCCTCGCACAAGATTCCATTGAAATGATGATAACCATTGACCTACCATATGTTTTTCCACAGCTAGACCAAAAGTTAGCTTCTCAGTCCTTTTTGCAGTAAATAATATCCCTAGATTTTTGCCTTGACCTTCAGGATCCTTCCTGGCAAATGATTTTCTCTCATAAAATCATTACTGAAAGAAATCTTTTATCAGAACTCGTATTTAAACATTCTCTGACTATTTAAAGGTAAGCAGAATAGGTTTCTACCGACCAAGACCTGAGTCTGAGGGAAGAATGATATTGTGGCTCAATACACGATTAGGAGTCAAGCGATATTGTTAGTGCCCTACCAAATTCATGACCATGAAAAACACATCACGGACCGAGAAATCTGGTGTTTTGTGTGCTTTTTACCCTACGTTATACAGATTTCATGAGGGAGACCAGGGTCTCAAATTGGGGGTCCTGACCCAAAAGGGGATTGTGGGAGGGTCACGGTATTGCCATCCTTACTTCTGTGTTTCCTTCTGAGCTGGACAGCCGGAGAGTGGCAGTTATTGGCCAGGCACCCAGCTCTGAAGGCAGCACCCCGCCAGCAGCAGCACAGAAGTAAGGGTGGCAATACCATACCATGCCACCCTTACTTTTGTGCTGCTGCCTTCAGAGCTGGGCAGCCAGAGAGTGGCGGCTGCTGACTGAGGGCCCAGCTCTGCAGCCAGCAGCACAGAAGTAAGAGCAATACCATACCATGCCATCCTTACTCTGCACTGCTGCTGGCAGCGGCTCTGCCTTCGAAGCTGGGCTCCTGGCCAAAAGCTGCTGCTCTCCAGCTGCCCAGCTCTGGAGGCGGTGCTGCCACCAGAAGCATCACAGAAGTAAGAGTAGCAGTACCGCAACCCCTCCTACAATAATCTTGCAACACCTACCATACACACACACCCAACTCCCTTTTGAGTCAGGACCCCTATAATTACAACACTGTGAAATTTCAGATTTAAATAGCTGAAATCATGAAATTTATTATTTTTAAAATCCTATGACCATGAAATTGACCAAAATGGACCCTAAATTTGGTAGGGCACTACATATTGTAGACAAGTGGATGCCAGCAGTGCCCCCTGGTGGCCATAGGGCAGCCCTGCCTACAGCTCCTCACCTCAATTTCCCTTCCCGGATCCCCAAATAAACTCCACCCAGGGTTTTTCACCTATCAGTCACCTCCTTAGAGTTGGATATATTAACAACATTCAAAACTAAACACAAAAGTTTTCCCTTCAACTGAGAACAGCCTGCTCAGATCAGAGTCCTTTCTACCATAGAAGGCTACTCCCAGGCTTTTGTGACTGTAGCAATTCTCCTAGTCTCAGGGTCTTCCCTGCAGGAGCTTCTCTCACTTTCTACAGTCTCACTAAAACTCCTGAGCTTCCTCCTTATTGCAGCCACCTCCTGCTCTTTATAGGAAAGGGCCTGATTGCCCTCAGATGGAGCTCATTCTGTAATCAGGGTTGGCTTGGCTTCAGCTTCCCAGCCCAACAGCAAGGCATTCTGTTACAGATATCCATTCCATCAGACTGTCATGGACTTCTAGTGTGACCTTATGCAGGCCACTTAACTGCTCAATATTTCAGTTCCATCGCCTGATGATAAAACTTACAGTGGGTGGAAGAAGTGAGGGAGCATGAGTCTTTACTCATCAATATTTCTAAAGCAATTTAATATTTCTGGATGGAAGTTTCCATGGTCCCTGTGCTGGTAGTAGGGGGAGAAAAGGCAGGTTTATAACACCTGGATGAGCAAAATTGCAAGACCAATATTGGACCTCAGCACAAACCAAGAGTGAATCAGGGAGAAGCAATGGCTGTGCTTTTTGCATACAGTCTCAAATGTAGGAGGCTATCTACTACAACACTGCATTTTAACCAAGTCTGGTCGAAAAGGAGACCTGGCAGTGTCCAGTCAGATGTGTCAGACACCAGGCCGGGGCTGGGGGCGGGAGGGAGAGGAGGGCATCAACCGACACCAGCCCCGCTCAGTTGGGGCTGCTTCCTACCTGCATCTCGTGAGCAGGTAGCAGGCTCCTTGTCAGGCTGCAGCTTCCATCCTAGCCCCAAAGCAGAGGGAGCCCAGGAGGGGCAGAGAGGGAGGTGGAGAGGATTCAGCAAGGAGGAAGAGGAAGGGGGACATCAGTGAGCGACAGAGCGAGGGAAGAGGCAGAAAAGGGCTTTGGGGGGGAAGGGGCAGGGCAGGTGGCAGACCAAGAGGGGAATAGGCTGGGCAAGGGGGGGTGTAGTTTTCAGCAAAGTTGACAACCCTACTTGTGGCACTGGGGATTCTAGTTGACTTCACTGTCTTTCTATGCAGATAATGATTTTTCTGATTTGACTCAAAAGTTCAAGGCTTTTGTAGCATTGTGGTGGGGCAGCTACCCCACCCCCATGCGAGAGGGGGCTAGAGTAGGCCAGAGCAGTTGTGCAGGCCAGCAGTCAATCAGGAAAGGGCTTACTGAGGGCCAATCAGGGCTGAGATTGGAGACAGCCAATCAGGGCTCAGCTTGGCCATATATAAAGGCTGCCCAGAAGCAGTAGTAGGCAGTCTGTTTCAGACCTTCATAAAGGAAGGTCTGTTGCTGGGGCTGAAAGAGAAGTGGCCCAGGGACAGATGGATAAGGGGAGAGAAGGAGGGTAGGGAGGCTACCACTAAAGGGTACCTGGGTTGGGACCCAGACTAGTGGGTGGGTGGGCCTGGGTCCCTTCCCTCTTGTACTGCACCTGGCTATGCAGTAGGGTGGCTGAAACAAACTGCAACTGGTCCTTGTGACAAGGGGCTAGACTTTAGAGGTTGTGGATGGCTACTGAGGTCAGTGCAAAGACTGTTGCTGACTCCCCTCCTGCCCCCTGGAAGGGGGTGAGGAGGGACTAGGGGGGCACTGCTGGAGGGCAGTGGCCTGAAGAAGATGCTGCTGAATCAGGAGCAATGTGGATCCATATACCAACCAAGGGCAAGATGATGGCAAGGACACCACTGGGAGAGGGTGCCCCACTGGACTGAACTAATTCCTGGAGCAACCAGAGGGAGTGCTGTGAGTCCCAACCCTGTCACAAGCACCCATGTGGCTGTTCCAGGTGACTTCTTGCTCCTCATATGTAGTTGGTGATGCTCTGGATCCAGTGCTCAGAAGAGGGCTGGAAGTGATCAAATGACCATTCAAATATTATAACTTTTTTATATGACTATTGATAGTGTTTCCTGAACACCCTTTCCCATGTCACTACAGTTTATAGAGGCTACATGACAGGTTACTTGAAAGGGAACACAGTTAGACAACTGGTGGTGAAAGTCCCAGTCAAGGGTCCTGCTGACTGCAACACAAAGAATTTATAAAGATTTATGCCATGGATGCGAGAGACAGAGAGGTTTCTTTGCATCTGCATAGTGTCTGCAAAGTCATACATAATAGAACTGTTCCATCTATTTGGTAGCTTGTTTTTTCTTGCTCTGAAGAATTTTCTGGTTACTTTGTGGATAAATTTGTTTAGATTCAGATGTGGCTTAATGCATTTGTATGTTTAAGCAACCTCCTGAGAGGACAAACATGGACATTTCTCTGCTTTAGTTTCAATCAGTGTTGCTCCTTGATGTTCTAGACATGTTGCAGGACTTCATTCACCACCTGTACATTGGCTGTTTAATTGCAGTGGTGAGTCAGATCATGAATGGTTCCTTGTGTGAGAATTCAGGGTTATTCTATAAATTATCATTTTTATGGAACATCAAGATAATTAACTTTTTTCAAACGGATGAGGTTTATCACTATTATAACTCCACTGCCCATTAGTTTTACCAACTTGTGCTGAATGATCAGAACATGAGGTGTGTGTGACAAGGAAAAGATGGATGAGCCTGGCCTACGCCAAGATACTTAAGCATCTACTGGGCCTTTTCTGTTTTGATTGAACTGCATTTCATCAAGCAACACTAAGGCATGAGTTCACAAAGAAGTGGCTCAGATGCAGGTTACAGGGCAGAATGTGCCTATTGTCGATAAAGCAGACAACCTGCTTATTCACTCCTAATACATTGAGGAAACTTACGTCCATATTTTCAAAGAGTTGCATACCTAAATGCACATTTTTAAACACCTATGGGCATGCAAAACTCCTAGAGCATGTACATGCATTGGGATTATACGCTGAGATAAGCTGTCAAAATCTTAACTAGTTTCCTATAAAGAGTTCTAATTTAAGGGATGTGCTACAGTATGTATCTTTTGTAACAATAGATACATACTGTAGCACATGTATGTCTGTATTTTCCCGGGAGGAATTTTATAAAAAATCCCTGGATGGCGATTTAAGAACCAAAAAGCCTGACACGTGGGAAAATAGATGTATGTTAACCACACCTAAAGTTATTTTTTATAAAGATGGGCCTGAACTAGAAATGAGCTCCATTTCATAGGTGTGGGTCCCCGCCACTCCCTGGGGCTGTGTCAGGGTGACCAGATGTCCCAATTTTATAGGGACAGTCCTGATTTTTGGGTCGTCTTCTTATATAGGCTCCTATTACCCCCACATCATGATTTTTCACACTTGCTGTCTGGTCACCCTAGGAGTTTGCACATGTGTGGGTCCCAGCTGCTCCCTGCCCCCCTTATTGAAGCAGATGTACAGGGTTACTGCCCTGGGAACTGCAGGGCACCAGTGGACATGGGGCTGGCGGAAGGCAGGGGAGAGGGATGCAGGGCCGGCTGGCTTCAAGAAGGGCAGGGGGTGCAGCAAGGGCTGGTGCAGGTCTGGCTGGAGATGAGGGGCTGGCCATGAGCAGGGTGGTGGGCTCTCAGGGGGAGTAGCTCGGAGCAGCCTGAGCAGCAGGATGCAGCCCAGGCCCAGCAGAGCAGCAGGGGACCCACCAGGCAGCAGCAGGAGCACCAGGGGTCAGGGAAGCAGCAGCAGCAACAGGGCCCGTGTCCAGGGCCAGGCAGTGGCCCACATGGCTCCTGCAGCCAGCACCCCCGGGCAGCTGAAGGAAGAATTGCATCACTTCCTGGCTGGAGCCCATCAAAGCCGCAGTGCCCCCTCGCAAGGAAGCAGGTTAACTGGTTCTAAAACTGCTTCAAAACTTTACAAGCGGTTTGTGCAAACTGGCTCCAGCTCATCACTGGTTATACATATTCAGATTTCATGCAAACTAGACTGTAAGCATGCATCAAGGGTTTTTCACATCTAACTCTCAGACAAGCACATAAACAGGCACACATGCTTAAGCATAGGTCCAAAATATGTACTTCACATATGTGGGCATGCCTGGACTAGTGTACAGAACTGCTTATGTCCAGTACATTGATGATTTTCTAAGTAAACATTGTTTAGATCCAAGGATCTTTGGAGCAAGGACCTTCTTATCTGTCTATAAAGTGTCTAGCAACCTATGGGTATTATAAAATTAATATTGATAACAATAAATCCCTATATACCATTACAGTGGGTGTTATGAGGGGTATGAGCTGCTATTTCCTACATCCTTGAAGTGAACCAATTCAATACATAAATGAAGATCTAGTCTAATGGCTGCTGTAGAATGAACATAATGTAATTTGCTAAGAGATACTGCATAGCCCTATGGTTAGAAGACATGGTCTTGATGCACCATTGCTACAGAGGCAGTACAGGACAGTCTTGAAAAATATATGGAATATACAAAAAGTTATAGACAAATCATGTTGACGAGAGTGAAAGAGTCTAGTCAAGCAATGGGCACAATAATTCTCTGACAAACCTAAAGGCCAAGTATTCCAGGAGCTGGCTGAAAAGCCTGCTGCTGTTGCCACAGGACAATAAGAGCAATAAGTAAGTATAGTAATAAAATACTTTAGAAATTCTCTTGGCCAGATCCTCAGCTGCTATATATTGGTGCAGCTCCACGGAAGTCAATGGAGCAAAGCGAATTAACCCTAGTTGGAGGTTAGCTCTCTACCACCAGAAGTATAGTACTGGGACAGTGAGCCATTTGGTAGAAAGCTGAAGAACAGAGTGAGTAAACTATTGGATGGAAAAGGGCAAGAAAAGATGTTAAATAAAAATACTACATGTATGGTAGCTATTACAGTGAGGTTTGGGCAAGTATACTGTATTGAGGGGGGAAATTTTTTTATTGTTGCTATAAATTTATTTGTCTTACTGTAATGATTTGACTTACTGAGTACCAAGGGTTTTTACATAAAATATGAAAGATACCTATGAAGTCCCGAAAATCATACCTATGACACCATTTGATGAATAACGCTATATAAATGCAAAGTAGTATTATTATTGTGCCATTGATTCTGAAACAGAATTCCTCTTTGACTTCCTGGGAAATTACAAGTTTCCAAGGGAGTTCTGCTGAAAAATCAGTGGCACAGTATGCCCCAGTGCTATGGTGCAACATATGGAATTTGAAGGAAATATAATTCAGCACTAGCCACACATCCCACGTTTCCAAAAGTACTTGGTTTTTTTTAAAAAAAGTTCGTCTGATCCATTTGGACAGTTGCTCTCGAACTGAAGACTGCCTCAAAAACTAGAAAGTAAACTAAATAAAACCAAAGTACTTGTGAATTAGCACAAACCTGTCAAATTCTTACTTATGGGCTCAGTACAAATGTAGTAATTGTGCATGTCACAGTTAACATTTTTGCAATTGTTTTTCAGCAAGTCTTTATTCTTTTTCAAGAATTACAATCTTACTTTTTTATTCACAGTCCAAGCCTCCCTTTTAATGCGGTTCCTAGACAGATTTTTTGTTTTAACTTCAATAAGGAAAATAATTTGCATGCATGTTAGATGTGGGCATTTTTACACATAGTTCGACTGGTTATCAATAATCACATTTTGAAAGGTGCATACAAAGTATACATCTGCACAAAGCCAACTATGCTTTCAAACGCAGCTCTCATGACCACCTTTGGAAATCTGGCAATAAATATCTGAACGTTCTTATATTAACAGTTAAACTCTGAGCTAAGAGGAACTCAATAGGTTCCCTTAAAAGGGGCACATGCAAAAATTCCTCAGGTTCTATCCCAGCAAATTCTCACTCATCAAATTTTGCTCCGAGATTTTGGCTTTGAACAACTTAATACTCAGTGCAAAACTCGGTCAAACCACTGTTTCATAACATCCTGAATTCAGGAGGAGGGATAGTTCAGTGGTTTGAGCACTGGCCTGCTAAACCTGGGACTGTGAGTTCAATCCTTGAGGAGGCCACTTAGGGATCTAGAGGGAAAAAAAAAAAAAAGTTAGGGATTGGTCCTGCTTGGAGCAGGGAGAGCAGGGGGTTGAACTAGATGACCTCCTGAGGTCCTGTCCAACCCTGATATTCTAAGGCTCTCCCCTGCCTTTCTGCTGAACACCACTAAGATGCCATTTGGTATTACTTCAGCAGAGCCTCTTGCTTTTAAAACTAACAGGTACATTACAGTATTTTCTTCCCAGGGGACACTACCAAGCAATGTAAAAATCATCTAGGCACTCAACACCTAGAGCAAAGTGCTGACCATGCTTACAGCACCAGTATTTCGGTAGTCTCAGGAGCCCAAAGGAAGCAAACAGAACACTCCAGTAATCAGCTGAAGCACAGTGTTCAGCTGTTCATTAAATAAGGTCATTTTTATAAGGGGGTTTTAGGATGGATTAGAAACTAAGATGGCCAGGGTTTTCTTTATCATTATTTTATAGAGTTTTTTTGACTGCCTGCAGCAGCTAATCAATGAGCCACTACAAATTGCTAATCACTTTGCCAGAAGATTCTAAAAAAGCACTAGAAAATTATTATTACCAATTTAAGAACCAGCTTCCTAAGCCTGTTTGTCTAATACAGCTGTAGAGTGTTCAACATCAACATTCAGCTTACACATGAAAAAGCACGTACATGACTGATATTCAATAAAAAGTGGTCCATGAGGTTACATTCTGTCTAACTGAACCGTTTATATGGGCATCTGAACAATGCCCATAACCAGGTATTAAAATGTAAAAATTTATCACATCAGATTATTAATTACCTTTTAAAATACTATTAGAAGGCTAATACAACAAGCTTACCTGTGGAAACCAAGAATAATAGCATGTATTGTGCTAATGCCAAGGACATAAGAACTGCCGTATTGGGTCAGAGCATGGTCCATCTTGCCTAGTATCCTGTTTCCTACAGTGGTCCATCCCAGAGCTTCAGGGGAAATGTACAGAACAGGGCAATTATGGAGTGATCCAACTCTGTCTTCCACTTCTAGCTTTTGGCAGTCAGAGGTTTGGGTTCGCCCTGAGCATGGGGTTGGGTCCCTGTCCCTCTGGGCTAACAGCTATTGATGGACTTATCTGCCATGAACTTCGTCAGTTCTTTTTAAGATACACTTTGGGGCATCACAAGATCCCAAGGCAACGAGTTTCACAAATTAGTTGTGCACTATGTGGAAAAGTACTTCCTCTTGTTTGTATTAAACCTGCTGCCTTTTCATTTCATTGGGTGAGCCCATCTTTTTTGTATTGCGTGAAAGGGTAAATAACACTACTCTATTCTTTTTCCACACCCTTCATGATTTTATGGACCTCTATCATATCACTCCTTAGCTGTCTCCTTTTTAAGCTGCACAACCATAATCGTTTTAGCCTTTCCTCGTATGGAAGCTGTTCCATTAGCCTTGATCATCTTTGTTGCCCTTCTCTGAACATTTTCCAGTTCCACTATACCCTTTTTCAGATAGGGTGATCTAAACTGGACACACAGTCAAGTTGTGGGCACACCATGGATTTATATATTGGCGTGATATTTTCTGTCACTTGTGGTGGGATAGCATTTGTGCCCAGCCTAAGAGCTGAAAATCACTAATAGCTGGATGGAACCTCAAGAGACTGACCTGCAGAGGTCACACCAGAGAGCCATGTGGCAGTAGGTGACTAGTCAGTGGAACCATAGCTCAAAGGGTGACCAGCGGAGAGGAACCATGGCTCGCAGGCAGCCAGCCAGAGCAAGTGCTCAGATGGTGGAGCAAGCAAGGTGCCTTCTTCCTTGTGGGAGATGAACTCACAGAGATGCATATCCTACCCTGGGTCCTCACTGACCAAAGACAACCACATTGAGTGGGGTATGGTGAGGGAGGAGAGGGGCACAGGAAAGGAACTTTTGATTGTAGAACTCAAGAACATGAGGCAGAAGAGACTCCACCACATACTCTGGGGTGGGTGTCCTGTTCATGGTTTTACGATTATGAATCCTGCTTGTGGCATTTTTCCTAATTAATGTCAGGTGACGTCCCTCCTTTCATTAAAAGTTTCTTTTCCACACACAGACTATGGTTGTGAGTGGGGAAGTATTGCCTCTCAGAGGTGCCTGGGGTGGTGTGTAATTTTCCCAGGTTAATGGGTAGGGGCTCGAGCTGGTTCTGTTGTATTGTTGAAAAGGAACCCCTAGATATTAAGCCCAGCCCTTGTTGCTGCTGGCTCCACATGGCAGAAGGGTTACGTATAGTCAGGATTATTTTTCCAATATGCCTTACCAACAATGAATTTTATGTCATTTTGTTGCCCAAACACACAGTTTTGTGGGCTCCCTCTCTAACTCCTTACAATCTGGTTTGGATTTACCTATCTCCAATCATTTTGTATCATCTGCAAACATTGTCACTTCACTGTTCACTCCATTTTCCAAATCATTAGTGAATATGTTGAACTGCACAGGTCCCACTACAGAGCCATAGGGCACCCCGCTGTTCATCTCTCTCCATTGTGAAAACTGACTATATATTCCAAAACTTTCTCCCCTATATTTCAACCAGTGATGATTCATGAGAGGACCTTCCCTTTTATCCCATGGCTATTTAGTTTCCTTAAGAGCCTTTGGTGAGGGACCTTGTCAAAAGTTCTCTGTTAACCCAAGTACACTATATGGACTGGATCACCCTTATCCACAATCCTATTGACTCCCTCAAAGAATTCTAATAAATTATGAGGCATAACTTCCTTTTACAAAATCCATGCTGACTCTTTCCCAACAAATTGTGTTTATCTATGTGTCTGATAATTCTGTTCTTTACTACAGTTTCTACCCAGTTGTCAGGTACTGAAATTAGACCAACTTCAATTGCCAGGATCACCTCTTCCAGTCGTCTAGTACTGGGGCTAACTTCAGAGACAGGTTACATACTACAGTTAGTAATTCTGAAATTTCATATCTGAGTTCCTTCAGAGCCCTTAGGTGAATACCATCTGGTCCTGGTCACTTATTACTGTTTAGTTTGTCAATTTGTTCAAAACCTCCTCTACCGATACATCAATCTGGGACAGTACTTCAGATCTGTCATCCAAAAAGAATATCTCTGATGTGGGTATTTCCCCCACATCCTCTGCAGTGACAACTGATGCAAAGAATTCATTTAGCATCTCTGTAATAGTCTTGACTTCCTTGAGTGCTCCTTTAATACCTTTGTCATCTAGTGGCCCCACTGTCTCTTTGGCAAACTTCCTGCTTCTGATGTACTTAAACTGTTTAGGGTTTTTTTTGCATCTTTAGCAAGCTGCTCCTCAAATTCTTTCTTGGCCTTCCTTATTATACTTTTACATTTTACGTGACAGAGTTTGTGTTCTGATTTCATTGGGAACTAGAAGGGGCTCAGCAACTCTAAAAATCAGGCAAACAGTGGGCCATATTGAGACATCAATTTTTAAGTAGGACTATTTTTAAAGAGTCATAATAGCACAATATGGCTCACTACCTGACTTAATGCATATGATTTTAACAGGAAAATTTGCTTAAAATGGATAGCGTGATATGGTTTAGTATTTGTCTTCAATTTTGTTTATTTTTATCCCTATATTAACTTGTTCACATCCTCTGAAAGCGATAAGGCAAAAATCAGTCATGTAATATTCTTCAGCATGGCATAGTCTCTCCCCACTTCATTTTACAGACAATTTAAATCATTCCACCAACTCTAACCCACTCAATAGCTATTTTCCTTCTTTACCAAGAAGGATACGTTTTACCGTAAGATTCATAATAGGTTACTCTAATTCATTCTGAACATGTAATTTAAATTGTGCTTCTAGTTCCAAGTGTGCCATACATTACCCTAGCCTTTGAAAAGCTGCAAAAATGAGAAATAGAGGAAAATACTGCTACTAAAAATTCTAACCATTCCAGAATAACTGAAAAACAATTGCCACAGTGAAACATGTCTGTATATTTTTGTACATTTGTTAAAATCTAATTAAAATAAGTATCTTCACTGTGCTCTCTCATTCTTGCTCTTTTCTTTCCTAGTTAGTCTCTCTTAAAGAACCACAGCTACACTCCAGCCAACTTTTTAAAAAAAAATCTGAAGTCGTCAGACTGGAAAAAGCACCAGAGAACAAACAACAATTATGAACTGGTCCTCAGGGAACATATAAAATGACAGTCAAACATTTCCATTTTTAATTTCTATAATTCTATTCTCTTAAGGGAACCTAGCAACTGGAATTTTTCCTCCCACAGTATCTTCAGAGTTCACTGTTAGGGTTCCTTTTATCCATGTCTCTTCTAGGGAGATTGGTGCTAAAACTCCCCAGAGAACTATTGCATATATTATATAAATTACAAAGCAATTCTAATCTCAAAAGCGGATCTGTGAAACTGGCATTGCTGAGGTCCCATGGTTAGCACCTCTCAATGACATCTAGATCAAATGTGATTTAGTTCACTGTTAAAATGATGGGTTTTTTCTAACTGCCAGCCCTGTAAACTCAAGCTGGGCACTGGAAGTCAAACCAGATTATTTATGGCTTGAACATGAGCAGCAGCAATAAAGATTCTGCAAATCAGATTCTGTCCTCAATTACACCAGTTAAGCCCACTGCAGAAAACAGGTTTCACAGGCATAACTGAAGGCAAAATTTTGCTTTGCATGTAGGGCTTGATCCACAGTCCACTGAATTCAATAGGAGACTTTCCAATAACTTCACTGGTATTTGGATTAGGTCCCTAAAGTTTAATTAACATTTCTGTTGATGATACCCAAGCCAGAAGAGAATTCAGCTCACATTCCTCAAGTTGTTGTGGCTCTGCAGTGCTAACAAAAAGGAAAGAGTAGTAAAAATGTTTTGTCACTAAAATAAGCCAATGTGAGCTGAGATACACAGCAGATCTGTTGCACTACATAAGGTGCCATTTTTACATAGTCCCTTCTCAGATGAGAAAGGACCACATCATTTCATGGAAAAGCCCCAAAGGGATTTATTAGAGAACTATAACCTTCTAAAGGTTCCTTAAACCATCCTATAGGGATTCATAAAGAACTAAACCCATTTTGTAGGATGGATAAAATACCTATAGAGACGTGATCACCCTTTATTGAATTCTACAGGTCTCTAGAAAAATTACATTACCATACAACCCTATTGTGTTTACCTTTGGTAAATTCTATGGGATTTTTCCATAGAGATCATGACACTTATTTTTAAGATTTCATCATTGGCCTAATCTAATTAAAAGCTGATGGCATAACATGACCCAACACAATCAGGCAAATTACCACTCAAAGTTAGACAGCCCAAGTGACAGAAGGTTTGAGTGACCAGCAGAAAGTCAGCAAAAGGATGCAGGCTCTGCCAGTGGGACTCCGCAAGAGTACTAACTACAACTACGGCCTTACCAAATTCACAGTCCATTTCAGTCAATCTTGTGATCTCAGCTATTTAAATCTGAAACTTCAGTGTTGTGTCTGTAGGGGTTCTGAACCAAAGATGGGTTGGGCGGAGGGCAGTCGCAGGGTTATTGTAGGGTGGGGTTGAGGTACTGTCAACCCTACTTCTGTGCTGTTGCCGCTGTCTTCAGAACTGGGCTGCCAAATAGCAGCAGCTGCTAGCCAGGAACCCAGCTCTGAAGGCAGCGCCAGCAGCAGTGCAGAGGTAAGGATAGCAATGGTATGGTATTGCCACCCTTACTTCTGCACTGCTGTCACTGTCTTCAGAACTGGGCTGCCAGATAGCGGTGGCTGCTAGCCAGGAACCCAGCTCTGAAGGCAGTGCCACCAGCAGCAGTGCAGAAGAAAGGATAGCAATGGTATGGTATTGCCACCCTTACTTCTGTGCTTCTGCCGTCAGAGCTGGGCTCTCAGCCAGCAGCCACCACTTTTTGGCCACCCAGCTCTGAAGGCAGCAGTGCAGAAGTAAGGGTGGTAATACTGTGACCCCCTACAATAACTTTGCAACTTCCTTTTAGGTCAGTACCCCCAGTTTGAGAAACGCTGATCTCCCCCGTGAAATCTGTGTAGTATAGGGTAAAAGCACACAAAAGACCAAATTTCACAGGGGAGACCAGACTTCACGGTCCATGATGAGTTTTTCACGGCCATGAATTTGGTAGAGCCCTATCAATAACTCAGAGCTCTTCTTCCCCAATGGAGAGCTAGGTAACAATATTGAGTGCCTTTACTTGTGGTGAATCTACCCAGAAATCAGCCTGACACTGACGCAGGTCAGTAAAAATTACTCTCCCCAATGTGGAATAATTTTGGACCAGGAATTAAATGGTATTTTTAATTACAGCAACATGATAGGTCTACTTATTTATACGAAACATGAACTCTACATGGGGCATATCCAAGGTGAGAATTAAGATAACTACTCCTCAGAGTTAGTACTGTGTATCTAGAAAGGCACCAAGAGAGCGGTGAAAGTAGGCCGGTACAGGCCAGTACAGCATACTGGTAAGAACTGGCTGCTGGTACCGGCCCATATGCAGCCAATGTTAAAGCACTGCCGCTGCCCCTTTTGCCCACCCCTGTTGGTGACCCTACCAGCAGGGCTGCCGACAGGAGGCAAAAGAGGCAGCAGGCCCAGTGATTTAAAAGGGTCTGGGGCTCCCAGATGCTACTAGTGCACCAGCAGCTGGAGCCCTGGACCCTTTAAATCACCGCCAGAGCCCGAGGTGGCACGGGACAGGCAGTGTGGATGGGCTGGCTGGGGCAGGCTGACTCCAGTCCCACCCCCAGAGCTGGGCCCCCATACCAGTAAGTCGTTTGTTACTTTCCCCCAGTGCTGCACCAATAGTGCCATCTCCTGCTTTAAATCTCCTGAACAACAATAGTTATACCTAGTTTAATAAGACTGGAGTAGAATGAAAACAAAACAATGAAGTTAGACTCCTTAAAACCAGCAAAACCTCTTTTTAAGGGTTTGTTTCATGTAATTGCTGAGATGAGACCTTAACCTAAATCTTTAGGTCAATTTGTTTATAATCAAATTAGAATAATGAGATTATTCAGGTTATGTATCAACATCTAAATAATCAAACTTCTGATCAGTGGGATGACTCTAACCAAACTGTTCTACTATGATAAATTCTGAAGAGCGCACTATTCAGTCTAGATAACTAGTTGGACACAATTTGACCTTCACCCAAATTTGACACAGTGCCTCTGAGCGAGGCCCTTGAAACCTCCTGATTTGGTGGTAACAAGCAGGAAAACAGACCTGGATAACAGAATCACACCCTCATCAAGGTGTGGAAATGAAGGCTACTGAGAATTCAGACAAGCCTCTTATTCAGCATGATGGACAAGGAGCACTGGAGAATAAGCTTTTTACCCAGCAGTGGAATAAGAAACAGAGGAGATGATGATGATGAACTGAAGGCAACACTGTGGCGGGGGATGGGAACATTGAATATCTCACATCAGCAAGAACTGAAGACGAACATTCTCAGGGCCTGGTTTCATTTCTTTATTTTTCTGGTCACTCTGATCCTCTTCACTCAAGACATTTAAAATTAGACTGAAGAAAATACTAGAAAATATACTAAAGAGAACTTTTTGAAGAGGCAGAAAGATGGATAAGATAATTTAATAGCCTTTTCTTCTATGCCTAATCCATGTGGTTTTATATCTTGTGGATTTCAAAATACATTTGCATTGAATTTTGTTTGTCAAACTTTTGCTTTGAGGCTCAAGTTATTTATAGTATGTACACACACACTAATTAAATGCTCTTTCAGCTGTATTCACATGAAAATACTGACCTGCTGCTGCAGCTGGTTACATAAATCTCGGGTAAAATATGCCATATGAATACGATACAGATTATAATGTGAGATCTGCACTTTCAGTTAAAGGCCATCAAGCTAAATTCTAAGTGGATACCAATTACTTTACTTCTTCCCCTATCCAACCTCACTTAATAGGATATGATCATTAAACTGAAGATAATTTGAGAATACACCACAACCATCTCTTTATACCAAACTGCTACCATCAAAGTAGAAAAATACCCCAACAAACGTCATTTTGTTAAAAGGATAAGGTAAGAATGGGGCCGAAGTTAGGGTGACCAGATGTCCCGATTTTATAGGGACAGTCCCAATTCTGGGGTCTTTTTCTTATATAGGCTCTTATTACCTTCCACCCCATGTCCCAATTTTTCACATTTGCTGTCTGGTCACCCTAGCCAAAGTCTGCAACTCTTGCCATAATGAGTGGTGGCAGGGTATGTCTTTAAGGAGCAAGAATCCTGTCAATTAATTTTCTGCCTACAGTCATATTGCCATGGATGTTTCAAAGCTTCCTTTGAACATTACAGCTACTTGAGATGCTCTGCGTGCATGGCTATGAAGTGGCCTACTCAAGGCCAGGCTTAAGGAAATGCACATAATTTCCTCAAATTTAAATGTAACTTTCATGCTTGCTTAGATTTTGGAAAATGGCTTGAAGAATAAGTTATTTGCATGTACCTCTGCACTCATTATGTGGACAATAATCTAATCTAGTTCAGTGGCTCCCCCAACCTTTTCTTGTTGGAAAATCATTAGAACATTGGGGGATGGGTACCCCCACCAAGTCCCCTTTCACCATGTTTTGGCACAGTTGTTACTGTCTCTCCTTCTGTCTGTTCATTTGCTCTCTCTCTCTCCAATTCTTTTCTGTATTTTCTCTTCTTTCCCCTATCAGTTTTGTGTGTTTTTCTTTTTTATTAGTGGCTTTCCATTTCTCCTTGAACTCAACAGAATGCTACCTGTTGTTTGGGGTGTATATCGGGTTATTAGTTGGTGCTACCCACAGCTATAATGAGAGCTGGAAGAGGAGAGAACAGGAGCTTAGAATGGCAGGCTACAGTCTAGACTTGCAGTCATATGCATGTGAGCTGCTCCCAAAGCCAGCTACATGAGAGGCCACTGAGAAGCAGAGAGAGAGGCTGAGTGCTAGTGGCTTTAAAGAAACCACCTGCTACTTTACTTAGAGCAGCAGACTGGTTTGC
The DNA here is from genome assembly GCF_003597395.2 of Chelonoidis abingdonii. Classification (NCBI taxonomy): domain Eukaryota; kingdom Metazoa; phylum Chordata; order Testudines; family Testudinidae; genus Chelonoidis; species Chelonoidis abingdonii. The sequence goes on from NC_133775.1 coordinate 94,341,523, forward strand.
AGTGGGAGCAGAATGGATATGGGTCATGTAGCTTACCCCAACCCACTTCACATTGCTATTGTCCTCTGCCCTGTACCCCCGAACCACTCTGGCATACAAATGCGCACACACAAATTGGGAGCCACTGAGCTAATGTTTCAAACTGGGGCTTTTCCAACCTCTTCTCTCCTACTTCAGGTTTAAGAACTCATAGATATCTTTGTGTGAGACTCAAGCCAACTGCCCTGACAAGAGTGTAATTTTGGAATCAAGTGGAAAGGTTTGGTTTGTAATCTGCTCCTAAAATAAGAGGAGGGGAGTCTGTCTATACACGTCCCCTTAAAATTAGAGGGACTCAAGTCACAAAATGCTGACCCAGTTCCAGATTTCAAAACACACCGAAGTTTAGGAGGTATCCAAACCCAGGCATTTGGTTCAGTCTACGGTAAAGATTGAAAACGTTTAAAAAAGGAATATCCAAGTGCAGAGGGTGCACACTACAAGATCAGGGTGTTTGGATGTAAGGTGTTAATTTGGGACGATCTGTACTTAATGCAGTAGTAGAGAAAGCACATCAAAAGTTGACACTCTTCTCACTGGATCAAATTCACCCTTTGCCAATATAAACTCTGCTTAAACAGCCTGAGCACAGGAAAACTAGGGGGTGGAGTAGGAGAAAAGAAATCTACCCTTCATCCTCAACTACTCTCCCACCTTGGAGAAAGAATTGCATACTCCCTACACAGATACTGCAGTCCCTGGGTCTGTTTCATTGGGGAACCACTATACAAACACAGCCTGTCTCCAAATTCCCCTTTGCACTGGCCTATTTGAAACTGAAGTGGAACCCAGCTGCACCGCACACAAGGGGGAGGGAGGTTGCACAGTCATTCTGTGTGCTTGCTCCGCAGCCCTTCTCAGCAATACAGCTGCAGTTTGCAGTGTTGGATACTTTCTGTGGCCCCTGAAATTCTGGTTAATTTTCACCCATCATGAACATGAATCTCCCATTAGCCTTAATGGCACCTACATATGGATACATGTCCCTTAGTATTAACATTACATTTTGTTGACTGCACAATCTGTAGCTAGCAGCTTATCTGGAAAACTTCCACTTTGCATATTTGTCTTCGGTCCATCTCATTACTTTCAAATGGATTAATTTCCACATGCTGGATATTCTTTGTCTGCATGCCAACTATGGAACATACATTATCCAAGACCAACATGTTTTTTCCCCCCATTCTTCTTTCTTTTAAAAATTAACGTCTTTCACGTCCATTCCCCACCTCTGAGGAGTATCTGAGCTTTACATTTTCACAGGAGGTAGTTAAGCTGCTCTGCTAAGAACATCTTAGCACATAACTACAGTAACTAGTTGCTTTAGAGCACCTCCTATGGTTTCGGCCCATTAACCTGAGCACAACAGCTTGATTAATTAATGCTTATATAGGCACAGTTGGCAGCTTCTAATTAAATAATTATGGCTAAGCAGCTGCACAGAAGTTGTAATGTCCCACTAGAAAGCCAGCTGTCAATTTTACTGGTCCTCAAAACTTTCAAAAAATGACTTTTGGAGATTAGATGTGAAAGGGCTTTTTCCACTCTACATATTATCTATATGTATTGCCTCTGTTCTTATATTAGCTCTGCCCATCACCAGATTATGAACATGCAGCTATAAAATCCCTGCAATTCAACAATGGCAATTGGTGCAGTAACTGGAGACAAACTAGTCACAAGGGTATGAATTGGATCTAGATTGACCAGGATGAGTTTGCATTGTGGTCATTGGTTTGGCCCATTAAACAGATAGGGACCATTTAAAAAAATTAGGTCCGGATATAGGTTAGAATTTCAAACAAATCACAAAATTGAAGTGTGTTCAGATAGGGTCAGACACAAATCCTGTGAATTCAATGAGAGTTTTTCCAGGGATTTCAATAGCTTTGGATCGGGCCTGTATGGATAGAAGCAAGGTTAGATCAAGCTCATTCCACACGCTCGCACTCTCTTTTTGCTCTCAGATATTTCTAAAGCCCTTATCACCTTGGTATCTAAGCATCATCACTAATAATCACAAAAAGAAAGCCAATACCTAGCACAGTCTATGAAGGATAAAGTTCTGAAGAATATGAATACAAGATATCAGTGATCTCTATTTGCTAATTAACATAACATTATTTGGGTCCTGCTTCAGTTTTTTAAATAGCTGGTAAAATTCCAGCAAGTGTATAGCTTTTTCTGATTTTTTTTAAATTTAAATATGATTTACTACCATACATTTCTGGAATTACACTAATTCTACTGTAACTTCATGTCAGATATTGATTTCAAATATTAGAAACCTAGTAATATAAATCATCCAGTTCAGCCTGAGTTTGAGCTGATCCAAGATCTCTGAAGTATTTTACCAAGAAGTCCTGATATAAAACTGATTTTCAATAAATCAATGCATATCAAAAATACAGAAGGCTTTTCTGGAAAGCTAACTTAAGGACTATTACATAAGCAGATTTGGGCTGCCTGTTGAGCTCAGTAACAGGAGTGGGTACTCAGCCTAGGGTTGCACTGTAGTTTATTACATGTCAATAAACTACTCAAGTTCTGGGCATCTTTCAACACAGTCAACTCTTCATGTTACTGGGGATATATTGACTACAATAGTTATGCAGCGTAGCAGGTGAGACAAGTAGCTGCTATTCGCCTTTCTATCCCTCTGCCCAACACATGATCTTTGAAAGATGATAAACTCCACTTGTGCAAAGAGACTAGGGAAACAATCTCTCCTTTACCTTTTTGAAGTATTAGTAAAATAGCCTAGCCCACTCCTAGAATATTTAAGTCCCAGAGTTGCGGAATGATTTTCTGATACAGGATTATGGAATCAAAATTACCCTAATGTTACCATTGGTAACAGTGTCTCTGGCTGAATATCAATTTAGGAAGTTAATGAGCATGCTAGAGCTATCAGATCAAAATTAGTACAACAGTATGTGATCTGATGTGATTCCAGTTCGCAGGACATATCCATCTAGTTAGGAAGGATCTGCTTTTCATAACGTGTTTCATAATAGCATGTAGCCACCTGCCTATCTATCCACTGAATCCTCATTTTAAAGAACATAAGTTGGTTCTGAAAAGGAGCCAGCACCACTGCATTTTTTCTACTTCCCTGCATGTGTGCATGTCAGCCTTGTTGACAGATGGCTTGGCTGACTGTGCCTATTATCAAACATCTATTACCTTTGTATATTGAATCTCATTTGAAGATTTTCTGTAATTAAATCTATAATGTGTTCACAAGGCTTACATTGCATCCAGGGAGTACTCAGGAAATATGTAAGGCAGTCAAATGGCTGATTCACAAAGCCTCGGATAGCAACACCTTGAGTTGTGGGGAAGAAAAGGTGCTTTTGGCAGTCTGTGCTGCCACCTAGCCAAGCCCACACCAGTGAGTTCAGTGTTAATTTACATTTTAAAAGCTTATACTAAAGCATATCCCGTTGGATTCTGTTTTATCAGAAGAGAACTTCCATCAGCTGCAGAGACAATGAAATCAAACCTGCTAGTGCTCTGAAAATGAAATACATACCAAATGAGACAGGTTTTAACCAGATAATTATTTTCCCCCTACAAATCTCTTGTACTTACGGTAGAAGACGTATTCAGTGTAGCTGGACCAGATTTTATCATCTGTGCACTGACTGACAAAAGAAGCCGTCACTGAGGAATTGCAGGCCACCATGTGGAATCCACATTCTGACAACATGTCAAAAGCCCTCTCCAAGTGCTTGAACTTGAGATAGAACCTGGAGGTGTATCTTTCCGGTGCCCTATCTGGGTCTCTACTCTCATTCAAACTTTCTCCAAAGACCTCTTTGACTAGAGCAATCCTTCCACAAACCAAAATCCTCGGGACTCTCCTGAACTTGGCATCAGCTTGGCTTTCTCTTCCCATGGTGCACGACCCCCTGTACCCAATGGTAATGAAACCCCATTTTCGATCTGAAGGTAAGAGTGATGATGGGGGGCATATTCTTGTGTCACTGCCTTGAGAGACCTCCTCATAGTCGCTGTGGCAATAGTCATCGGGGCTTTGCTTGACATCATCAGGAGTTAGGAGTTTGACCAAGTCTGGGAGCTGAAAATATTCAGCTTCCCTTTTGAGCCTTCCCTTTTCTGGGAAGTGATCAGGCAGGACCACTTGCTTGTCCCTGAGATAGTCCAGAATGTAGCGGAAGAGGAAACCATCTCTATCAATGAAGAACCTTCCCTTGGAGTCCTTAGCTAGATCACTGGCTGTCTCTCTCTTGGGGGTGAACATTTTCCACAGCAAGGAGTGGGGGATGCCCACCAAGGTGGAATGGCGAGTGAAGTATACTTGACCACCTACGTTTAGCTCCACCACCTCTGGGAAGGCGTGTAGACCAGCCCCTTGTTCTCTAGGAGGGAGGTAAGTCCTGCAGTTTCCACTCAAAGCCATTGTATATTAAAACAAAAATCAGCCACACGGAATGGCAGGACTATCAATCACATCAAAGAGTAGAATGAGGTTTCTCCACCAGACCCCCAAAAGGGCTCATAATATTTAAGAAATGGCGGAGGGGACAAAAAGTTAGTTTATTAAAAAAATCAGAATTGTCCAGAAGTGATTATGTCACGGAAGCTGGCAAAGCAGCTTAAAACCTAAACAATGGATGGAGAGCAATAACTTCATTAAATGCAATCAGATCTTCCAACAAAGTCCCAAAAATCAAGATCAAGCCAAGCCTACGATTATTCACAGGTCTGTTGAAGGGGGGAAAGAAAATAAGACAATTATTTCCCTAAGCATCATAAAAGTTAACATAGAGGGAAATAGGTCAGTTCACAAAGCCCCCTCTAGTACTGATTGCAGGAGATAAAATCAAGATCTTTTGCTAAATAAAATTTTTGGCAAGTTTTTTTTCTCCCCAAGCAATAATTAACATATTTGGGGGAAGGGATACATATGGCAACATTTTATTAACAAGAAAATACATACCTCAACTTTAAATAAGTGTCTAATTTAGAGCCTTTACAGATGAGAGAATGAGAGAGCATCAAGTCTTACCTTGGATACAGCTAATGTACAGTTCTTGTGAAGGAAAGAAAATTTTCAGAGCAATCAGAATACACACAGGCACACTGAGTCCAGTTAATATTAAATCCAACCCCAGAAAGGGACAGAAAATGTAAGAAAAGTGCTCTTAAGAATAGCCATCCATGTGGATCTCAAGAGTTAAACTGAGTCACAGGAAAGTTAACCGGGATGGGTAACATGAAAAACCAATCTATATAGCAATATCTGAGATGGAAAAGAAAACAAAATAAATCCCAATCAGGATCCTTAAGAGAGAGAGTTTCAGAAAGGACCTTGGTTTAGATGACTTGCAGAAACCCCAGAATCTGAGAAAAGAACTGACATATTTCAGTGGGTTCCCAAAGTGGTATCCTGCCTGGCAGGAAGGGCAAAGAAGCTCCCATGTTCCCAGCAAGGGTAAGAGAAGACAAGCCTGCAGCCGTTTGAAAGGATGTCCAGGGTAGCTGCTTGGTCTGCTCTGGCTGCTGAGCTGGGTGGTTCCACAGTTCCCAGTGCAGTTCAGATGCTGTTGTTTCAGCAGTGCAGGGAAGAAACCATCCAGGGAAATGACTATTACATCATCTTAAAGGAATATGGCTTTGAGAAAACAGAAGAACCTAGAGGGGGACTTTCTGATTCATTTTCCTTTTTTCATTTTGTAACACCTTACAGAAGCAGCAGCACTGCCTAGTGCTGCCACAGACAGCTATTCCCAAAGCAGTTAGAGGCTCCTCCAGGGAAGGGTGAACTATGACTTTCCATGTAATCCTCTGGGTGGACAAAGAGATTCCAATTGTTGCATCTTTTGCAGACTTCTGTTTTTTAAGTTCAAATAAAGTTCTTTCCTGTTCTAAGCACGGGGGGGGAAAGATTCATTAATCTTTTAGCATTACATACATTTCTCCTACAACACAAAAATTCATCCACCTATAAAGCACAGAACCAAATGTGATTTTACTCAGGGACACATAGATACATAGAGCAAAATGACTGAACATGCAAAGACTCAAAATGAACTTTTCTATATTTTACCACAGTAGGTTAATTCATCTTTCAATTCCCTGACACAGAACTTACTGGAACCAGTTATGAAAATAATGTGGAATAGGCAAGAGACAAGCAAGTTTTTAAAAAAATAATCAGAACAGGAGCACAATTTTCCCATTGAACTGTCATTTCATAGTTAAACTAATTTGTAAGGAATTTCTAACACAGGAGTTTAAAATAACCATGGGTACTTTGTCAACAGGCTTGTGAGGTTGTAAAAATGAGCAATGTTTGAAAACAGTTTAGCTAATATGTGTTAATTAAGCTGTATTTTACTGGCACATCAGCTTTATTGGGCCATTATAGTTTTGAGCAAACCTTCAGGCAATGCGATAAATATAACATGCGCCATTCAGCTGAGGACCTTATTCTGCTCTCACCTGTGATGGTGTAAATAGGCATTAACTCCACTGAAGTCAGTGGAGTCACACCATTGTGGGATTGCCATCAGCAAGGCAGGGGAGAATCACGGACATTGTTTTCCAGTAGTTCAACCATGAGCGTTTCTCTTTGGTCCTGTCCAGATCCTAGAATTGACAGTGATCACCTAACACATTTTTAAACACCGCTGTCTTTGTCTACTATACAGACACTCACTGATATACGCAAGCATTCCATTCCGGAACGCCTTGCGTGACTTGAATTTTGCGTAAGTTGGAAATGTATACCCGACCATTATGCCAAAAAAAAAAAATCCTCCTATTTCTAGCTTATGGAACTTTTTCCATAAGTGCGGATTTGTATAAATCGGGTTTGCGTAACCCCGGGGGGGGTGTCTGTATGTGCTAAGTGGTACACAATATGTTAATTATCACATATTTGCTGAAACATTTTCAAACATTGCTCACTTTCTCAATCTAGGCAAGCCTTTGATAAAATTAATAAAATGTCTTGACTCATAAGTATACCTGAAACAATCATCTTGCTGAATGACAAGTGAACCTATAACCTAAGAAATATTTTACTTCCTTTATTATGAGGCAGATTCTGATTTCATGCCAGTGTAACTCCATTAGCTTCCACTGAAGTTATGATTTACAACAGTGTGACATCAGCATTGGCCTTAGTATTTTCAAACATGGTCAAAATTGTGCGCCAACTAATATATCAAATTCATATCAATCAGGCATTCTGCAGTACTTAAACACTGATTTCAGCCAGGCATGCATAACTTTTAATTCACATTTTAAACCTTTTTAATCTTTAATTTGTTGTAAAATACAGGTATCTCCATGTGTAACGCCTCCCTTTATCATCACCCTGCTAATAAAGTCCAGGACACTTTACATAGTCAGCACAACAATAAACTTCTCATTGCTTATTTATATTTAATTCAGCCCCTTCAACCAACACCTTAACGTGTTGTAGCTTCAATAACTTTTTTCATAGTGCAAGACTAACCTACAGTATATTTAGCATGCTTACATCGCCACCTTATGGTTCGTAGATATAATTACAGTTACATTATTTAAGAACATGATGGCTGTACTTTTTACATCTTTAGCTAGCTTTCAACTTCTATCCAGGAACCATTGTTGTGTGAACTGTTTTTGCTTTTTGTTTTTAGCTATTCAAATTAAGTCAGAAATTCAAAGAAAATACCAATTATACGTTGGGGAAACAACTTTTTTATGGAATGCTGTACTTCTAATTATGAAGGTCCCCAATCAGAAAACATACATTCAAGTCTGTTCTTCTTCAGCAAAGAATTAAACATGCTTAAAGTTAAGTCAATAGGACTTAAGCACATGCTTAAATGCTTTGTTAAACCAAAGCCATAATAGTACATGTTGTAACTGTTTACAACAAACATCACCCTGAAATTACATATGCATTAAGAGGCAGATCTTATGCCTTTCGCATCATCTTTACAAAACAAATACTATTCAGAATTCTCTGAGAGTATGATAATCAAATAAGAGTCTTAGTTCCAAGACCCGAAGGCACAGTTTTAAGCACAACTCCATTTTCATCACTGGGTTTTTGCGTCATTTAATTGTCTATACCTGTCTTGGGGCATTCAAAACTAATTTGTGTACTAAATCTGAGGTTTTGTGCTTGCAAAAATAGGGTAATCAAAATTTGCTCAAAGTTGTGCCTGCAATTTCAGAGACCAGACTGAGATTTTCAAAATGTATCCATAATTTTATTTACATAAAATACCAACACAAGGATTTGAAAGATGTACTTTACTGTAATGTATCAATATTAAAAGGGGGAAAATATTTATTTGAATACCTTCTGATTTAAAAAGTGAATGATGAAATCTAAAGCTGATGTTCAAAAGGAGAGCTAAACATTTATTCAAATCTGTATTTTTTCTTTAAATGGTTTCAGTTGGAGGCAATGGTTGGGCTCCCAGGTTAAGTATCTCAATTAGATTTCTGAATTTGACTTCTAACTCAAGTTCAGCAGGGCCTGGGGACATGCTTGGGGTGGCACCTTGTAAGGGGTGGCCAATTTTGAGGTGGCGGGGGGCGCTCAGTGTTATTTATTTATTTATTTTGGTTCGGCGGGGCGGTGCTTGAGATGTTTGTTGTTTTTGTTTCGGTGTCGCGGCGCTCAGGGGGGTGTTTCAGTGGGGCGGTGCTGGGGGGGTTTTGGTGGCACAGCGTGGCACTTGGGGGGGATGTTTCAGTGGCGCGGCAATTGGGCGGTGTGGGGTGATGCTGGGGGAATGTTTCGGGAGGGCGGTGCTCAGGGGGATAGTCCGGCAAGGCGGCTCTCGGGGGGGGTTGCGGCAGAGCGGGGTGGTGCTGGGAGGGGATGTTTTGGCGGGGAGGCACTCAGGGGGATGTTTCGGCGGGGCGGGGCGGCGCTTGGGGGGCGTGTTACGGTGGGGCGGCGTGGTGCTGTGGGGGACGGAGGACCGGCGCTAGGGGTTTTAGCACCCTAGGCGCACAGCAATTTCGCTGCCCCGCGCCCTGGTCCCACAGCTCTGGTGGAGCTGCCGCAGTCGTGCCTGCCAGAGGTCCACCGGACCCGTGAGAGCAGCCGACACTCCCCAGGCACGATGGCGGCAGCGCCACTGGAGCCGCCTGCCGCCCCCTCCGGCAAAATGCTGCCCACCAATAATCCTGGCGCCTTAGGCAATTGCCTAGGCCGCCTAAATGGAAGCGCCAGCCCTAGGGGGATGTTCCGCTAGCACGGCGGCACTTGGTGGGATGTTTCGGCGGGGCGGCGTTCGGGGGGTGTTTCGGTGGTGTGGCGCTGGGGTGTGTTTTGGTGGGGCGGCGCTGGCGGGGGGTGTTAACGCAGGGTTGAGCTTTTTTTTCTTACTTGGGACAGCAAAAAAATTAGAGCCAGCCCTGCAATAAAGAGAATGGTGGTGCCTGTAAAAGTTCCCACAAAGTACTCTGGCAATGATACCGTGTGATTAGTAACAGTGATGTGTTTAAGCACTAAGTCCTTTTGAAACATTATAATCAGAATTGCCCTTTGAAAAGAACAATTACTTTAGAATCTTAGTCATAACAGCTTTAGAAATGCATTCACACTTTTCAAATAACAAATGAAATAAATTCAGTCCAAGATCTTGTTTCTTTACATAGGATTTTTCAATGCTGAAATATAATGCAATTTCTTTTGGTACAATTGCTTTCTTAGTAAAGCATTACATAAAGCTTCCAAGCCATCAGCCAAATTCAGCTAAATGCAGCCTGAAAAGAGTAAAACTCCCAACTCTCCGAGCAAAATATTGGTGTAAGATATACATAAGGTCAGGTATGATAAATATGTACGGTATATACACATATAAGGTCAGGTATAAAATTATGATCTTAGTTACTTCAGTGTAAAACCACAACTCATCTGAAATCCAATGTAGAGGAAGTGCAGCATCTATCAGAAGTGAGTAAGATGAAACATGTTCTTCCTTTTAACTAATACCAGAACCATCTTCAATACTCCTGGAGGAAAAGTGTAGCTTCCAAAGTGACAGGAAAGCTGTGCTCAAAACTGGTAAATCAACAGTGAGACATCATTCCTGGAAACATCACCGTTTAGATGCAATTGTTTTTGCAAAGTGGCATAATAACATTAAGGCTTTCTAGGATTCATCGGACTAGTGTGTAAGACAAACATTGTGGGTGTCTATCTATCTCTACACTACGGGATTATTCCGATTTTACATAAACCGGTTTTGTAAAACAGATTGTATAAAGTTGAGTGCACGCAGCCACACTAAGCACATTAATTCGGCAGTGTGCATTCATGTCCCGAGGCTAGTGTTAATTTCCGGAGCGTTGCACTGTGGGTAGCTATCCCGCAGCTATCCCATAGTTCCCACAGTCTCCCCCACCCCTTGGAATTCTGGGTTGAGATCCCAGTGCCCAATTGTTGCGGGTGCTTCTGGGTACAGCCTCACCCCTCCCTCCGTGAAAGCAGCAGACAACCGTTTCGCGCCTTTTTTCCTGGGTGAACTGTGCAAACGCCATAGCACAGCAAGCATGGACCCTGCTCAGATCAAGACTGCAATCGTGGACGTTGTAAACACCTTGCCATTCTCGTGCAGTCTATACTGAACCGGGACCTGCAAAGCCAGGCGAGGAGGAGGCGGCTATGGCAGAGCGGCGACGAGAGTGATGAGGACATGGACACAGAATTCTCTCAAAGCGGGGGCCCCTGCGCTTTGGAGATCCTGCTGGTAATGGGGCAGGTTCTAGCCATTGAATGCCAATTTTGGGCCTGGGAAACAAGCACAGACTGGTGGGACCACATAGTTTTGCAGGTTTGAGACGATTCGCAGTGGCTGCAAAACTTTCGCCTGCATAAGGGCACCTAGTACATTAAATGCAAGGGGTACTTTTCCATGGTGCTGCAAGCACTTTTGGATCACAAGGGACGTTTCACCAACATCCACGTGGCATGGCCGGGAAGCGTTCATGACACTCGCGTCTTCAGGAACAATACTCTGTTTAAATGGCTGCAGCAAGGGAATTACTTCCCGACCAGAAAACAACAGTTGGGGATGTTGAAATGCTTGTAGTTATCCTGGGGGACCCAGCCTACCCTTTAATGCCATGGCTTATGAAGTCATACACAAGCAGCCTGGACAGTAGTCAGGAGCTGTTCAACTACAGGCTGAGCAAGAGCAGAATGGTGGTAGAATGTGCATTTGGCCGTTTAAAGGCGCACTGGCGCACATTACTGACTCGCTCAGACCTCAGCCAAACCAATGTCCCCATTGTTATTGCTGCTTGCTGTGTGCTCCACAATCTCTGTGAGAGTAAGGGGGAGACCTTTATGGCGGGGTGGGAGGCTGAGGCAAATCACCTTGCTGCTGATTATGCACAGCCAGACACCGGGGCGATTAGAAGAGCACACCACGAAGCGGTGCGCATCAGAGAAGCTTTGAAAATGAGTTTCATCATGGGTCAGGGTACGGTGTGACTGTTGTGTTTGTTTCCCCTTCATGAACCCTCCCCCCCACTTGATTGACTCATTCTCTGTAAGCAACCCACCCTCCCCCTTCGATTACAGCTTGCTTAAGGAAATAAAGTCACTATAGTTTAAAAATCATGTATTCTGTATTAAAAAGTCATTATAAAAAGAGGGAGAGAACTGACAAGGTATCCCTGGTGCGGTTTGAGAGGGGGATAGGAGGGAAGGAAAAGTCCACTAAAAATATTTCAAAGTAATGACAGCCTTTTGGTTGAGCTGTCCACGCAGCAGAGTGGGCGAGTGCACGAAGCCTCCCCCTACGCATTCTTACACGTCTGGGTGAGGAAGATGTGGAACATGGTGAGTGGTGAGGGTGGTTACATGGGGGCTTCAGCGGCACTCTGTGACCCTGCTGCTGTTCCTGAAGCTCCACCAGACGTCAGAGGATGTCAGTTTGATCACGCAGCAGCCCCAGCGTTGCATCCCACCACCGCATATCTTCCTGCCGCCACCTCTCATCTCAAGCGTCCCTCCTGTCCTCACGTTCACTGGCATCTTTCCTGTAATTTGATACCACATCCTTCCACTCATTCAGATGAGCTCTTTCGTTGCGGGTTACTTCCATGATTTCCGAGAACATTTCGTCTCGCGTCTTTTTTTTCCTCCGCCTTATCTGAGATAGCCTT
>NC_133775.1:94355655-94427820 GCF_003597395.2 Chelonoidis abingdonii
AGGAGTACAGAAACCAGTTTAAAGAGCCCTTTATATCAATGTAAAGGGCCTCGTTGTCTGGACAGGTGCAGCATTAAATCAGTTTAACTCTGCTAAAATCGGTATAAACACGTAGTGTAGACCAGGCCTAAGAAAGAAACACTGATTATTTAAAGTAAAGAGTAATATAGTTTGTATTTGTATATTTGCCTAAATCTATAACAATCATAACAGATATATAGAAATATATCACATTCCATCCTCTAGAACTGCTTTAAAGACAAATATACAAACTATATAGAGGAATCAGTCTATGTATCTATAGTGTGAAACGTGGAAGCTGTTTAACAGCACACAGCAACACTATGCAATAGTTTAAGATAGTAAGTGAAGAATATAGTTCCCAGCTGAAAATTAAGAATTTTGAGAAGGAGAATATAATAATCTGAGTTGGAATTTGGCTGGGACATTTGAGTGGGGAACTTTGATGACTACAAGTGATCAGGATCTAATTTTTATGCGATACCCAAAAGACAACACATTCCAGCAGCATAGTGCTCTCTAACATCACCGCTGATTCAGAAATGACTGGGAGGGAAAAGTGCCATATCCTGCAGTACTTGGTGTTCTTTGGCAGTTTCATATTTACATCCTGATCCAACCTGACCCAGCTTATATTATGAGAGAGGAGCAGATCACAGCATATGGTGCTATTCCTGGGGAACATTTACACTAAGCCTTATGTACATTTTAAGGCCCCTTTATACTACCAGAGCACTATAAAGGAGCCTTATTATAAATAAGAATCAGACACCAACTCCAGTAGACAAACTCTGGCTGTTGCAATCAAACCTCCAATCTAAACCTGTGACATTTTCTTTTCACAGAGAAGCAAAGGGGTACTTGAATGTGTGAGCTCCAAGCTGCTCCAGAGTAATGTACCTTTAAATCAAATAAGTTGTTCTAGAAATGTTTATCAAAAGCATAGTGCTCACTTTCTAGCACTCAGCAGTCTTCACATCACTCAGGGAGCTTTGGAAACTGAGAAAGAACTCCAAGTTCTGAATATGACAAGGAAAGGTACAGCAATGAGTTGAAATAATAAGTTGCCTATTGATACAACAGTATGAGTTACATATGGTAAAAGTCTCACCTGCTGAAACTCAGCAATTCTTGTGAATGAGAAGTCCTAATAAAATCTTTCACTTTGAAAAAGCTACATAAAGAAACATGAAATGGCAGACTTGTCCCAGAAAAGGGCTTGCCAGCCAATAAGCTTCAATACCATAAAGTACAATTCATAAAAAAAACATAGGCATTATGAAATTCTGCTGTAGATCTTTTATTCATATGCTGAGTGCATCATGTATGTCCATCAGAAGAGAGAGAATAAGAATGACTTTTACAGCTGCTCAGCATGTGGGCAAGGTGTAAGGGGAGAGAGCCTACAATTGAAATATGGGATGTGGGAAAACATTGTTTCGTCGCCATGTAAAATACAGGATGTGCACAGCTTCTGCAGAGAAAACTGCATGCTACCTTTATTAACCACCATCCAAAGGACAAACATATCACACAAGGCCCATGTTTTCAGAAACTGACCGCAAGGGGAGGCATGTTCAATCAAATTCAGTGACTGTCATTGCACATAAGACAATATTTCAACCAGGAACTGATGTATCCTTTGTTGGGAAACATGTTAGGATTGTCTTCATTTGTTTCTTCATTCTGTTCAATAGAACAGTGTAAAACCACAACTGTGGGCACAAATGGTCCTGTGTGTACGTGACACAACAGCATACCACTGCACAGACCAATGAGTAGACAGAGACCTCATCCACATTCACACAAACACCCACAGATTAATTGAAACTGTAAAAAATTGTCCTGTTTATCATCTAATTACCCTTTTATAAGGCAGTTTTATTTTATTTCTGTTCAAAAGTATTTCCTTATCATACCCCTTATCTGACAAATCCTCATCTGATTTCAAAGCCCTCTTAAGATGTGACATATTTATCCACAATAGAGCTAAGGGTGTTGTTCTGCCTTTGGTCCAAATTCTCCTTTAATTTACACTAGTGCACCTCACTGAAATCAATGTGGATTCAACTGATACACGGTATTGCAACTGAGTGAGAATTTAATCCTCAATGTATAGTAGATGTTTGTACAGTACATAATCTCATGTTAATAAAATAGAGCCCTTTTCTCCCAACATGGGAAAAAATCATGTGTAGCAATGAAAATGCCTTGAATGCTAATTCTTGCAGGGAGAAGGGCAAGCTTTTTTCTCCACTGCAGAAGTGACAGAGGGAAAGACCATGTCTCTTGGGAGATCATCTGTAGCTTATGGACCGCTCCTTGCTTCTGCTTGACTACCTGGTTCCTGACATCCTGTGGCTCATGGACACAGAGATTTCCCTATACTCCCTCCTCCCCATCCCCCAGAATTTCCCCAACACCTGCCCTCCTCAATTGTCAACTAGTTACATGCAGTGTTGTCAATTTAGCCATTGGTTAGAAAATTGAATTAAAATTGAAAACATTAATACACTTTCAAAGTATATACAGTATATGATAAAATACCTGTACTTGAAAGCATAACAGGTTTGAAAAGTATGAACAAAGACTAGCTTCCTCACACAGCTGTTTTTATGACAATGTTGGCACATTTGTTTTGGTGATGTTGGCCAACCTAATAATTTCAAATTATGATGTGTAAGTAATGTCTAAATGAGCTCTCCACTGACAGCTACTGATGAGCCAGGTGGTTGGGGGGAAAGGCTTCAGGACTAGACTGTATTTACATCAACACACCTCTTCTACCTAGGTATCCAGCAGACAGAGCTATGTTGCCCAAGTGATCAATTTTGTGTTGAATGTGACGGTAATGAAATGTTGTTATCCCTATTGTATGAGTAAAGAGCAGCAGAAATGTGCTTAGCCTCTCCTGATTGAGGGAGTCACCCTCAACTGAAATACTTGCTGAGCAGGGGGTTCAGATGCCATATTTTAGTGGAGAGCAACAGGGTGGGGACACGTGTTTGACTTGCCCCTTTCAACTGTTTAAAGATAGAGGTGATTAGGCTCCACAGAGATTTTTGTTGTGTTAAATGACCACTGGAATAGAAATCATTGATAATCAGGTCTAAGTGCATAGACCTGTTGTGGGACAGTGTTTCTGTAAAAGGGACTAGCAGTGATTTTTCCTCCACTGAGAGCTGAAATCACTGAGAGCTGGTTGGAACCTCAAGAGACTAACTCACAGAGCTCACAGTGGCTGGTGGCAGCAAGTGACAGTGCAGGGACTTTGGCAACACAGCAGTGGAATGAACAGTGGCACAACAAACAACAGTGGCCAGAATGAACGGTGAGTGGCTGGAGGAAAGAGCAAGGTGCCTTCTCCCTCCGCCCCCTCCCCCTGGAGGTGAACTCACGTGAAAGCACCTCTGAGTCTACACTGATCAAGGACAACAGTGAGTGGAGTGGGGTGGGATGGGGTGGGGTGGAGTGGAGGGAAAAGCAAGGGGCACATTAAAGGAACATTTGTGGCATTGGCCACTGTCGGAGGACAGGATACTGGGCAAGATGGACCTTTGGTTTGATCCAGTATGACCATTCTTATTTGTTTATTGGACTATGTTTTAGTGACTTTGCTCCAGAATGCTAGTTTTGTGACTGGGAAACTTATTTAAATACATGTTTCCTAGTAGGCCAAGATTTTTTAAATGCATTATTTGCCAAGGTCGTTATCGCACATCATTTCTATCTTGAGAGGTCATTATCTTGGGGAGTTTCTGAACTAAACACTTATTATTATAATAATGTTTACATAAGAATGGCCATAATGGGTCAGACCACCTCTTGCAAGAAAGCTTCCAAATGCTATAATTGGTAAAAGTGGAGGAGCTTGGTTTGCCAGACTGATCAGCAAAGCCAATGCTGATAAACTATGTGAAAAGGCTGCAAAACACCAAGCCTCTGGACTGCATCAACATGCAGAAATGAGGCTGTTAAGAATGCTAAAGACATAACACAGTTCATAAGAACAAACATGGCTGAGGCATTATACTTTCTATTTAAGCAAGAGATAGCACACTCTGCAAACTGGAGGGCAATGTTAAGCGCATGTCATTTGTTCATCCTATAGTTGGACACTGGTTCCAAACAAGACCAGCAAATGCTCACAATCTTACAGCAAGAAACTCAAGTGACTGGCTAGAAGCATGTGGTGCAACAGCAAAAGACTCAGCTGTTGAAAAAGTGAAAAACTCTCTCACAACATTCAAAAATTTTGCATATATGGCTGATGAATGCACCGATGCAAATAGGTGTCAAGTATTAAGTCATTGCATACATTACCTTGATGTCAGTGGTAGGCCAGTAGATGCATTTCTAGATGTTCACATTAGAGAAGACACATCGGCTGTATCTGTGACAACCCACATCTAAGAAGACTTAAATGCTTGTAAATTGGACCCCAAACAGATAACTGCTTGTGCATTTGATGGAACTGCAAACTTCTCTTGAAGACATGGAGGAGTACAAACTTTGCTCAGAGAAAAGTGTACCCTAATCTCTCTTACACACACTGCAGAGGCCATCTACTCCAACTAGCACTAGAACATGCTGCAGACTCTTCAAAAGACATTTTAAAAGCCATAAATTTAATGTCTTCATTATATTCTTTTTTCAGTAAGAGTCCAGAAAGACTTAGCATCTTGGAAAAAACAGAAGATACACTGAGATTGAAGTTCAGATTAGTCCAACCTGGAAAAACCCACTGGCCTTCTCATGAGCAATCCTTGGCTGTTGTCTTAAAATTACTGCAACCATTATTACTGGCTTTGGAAAGTATCTACCAAGCTGGGATGAAACTAAGTAGTGAGGCTGGTGGACTACTTTTGCTACCTCATTCAGAGAAGACCATCACCATTCTCTATCTTGTAAGTCTACTGTTAAAACTACTTGGGTCATTAAACAATACCATCTAGGCATCTGCTACAGCAGCAGTAGATCTTTGCCCAGCAATAGAAGCTATATTTGGATCAATCAGAGAGCTATCCGTTGAAAACATACTGAAAGAAGCAAAGACTTCAATCCAGAAGTTGACTAACAAAGGCATTTATATTGAATCCTTAAGTGAAGAGGACAAGTGTTTGTTAAGAGAGCTGAAAAAGTACACAAACTTGATTCTTACAAATCTACAATAGCGACTTCTAGATTCCACTCAACCTCTATATAGATTTTACAGAACCCAGTTGTGATGTTGCAGTCTATATGGTTTAATAAAAATATGCTAATAAGTAAATATAAGGTTATGCTTCGTGCAAAAGGTCTCTTGTAAGGTATTATTACAAAGCTTATAATCTAGTGAGTGTGATCATCCTATTTGCATAAATGTAACACTCTTGTATCTGAAACTAGAAATATGAAATATAACTCTGAGGGTCTATTGTAATTATGCAAAATGTGGGCCATTAATGGTGATTTGGAATCTTGATGATTCTCATTAATCAGGATAATTGACTGCAGATGGCTCTGTTTTACCTGTAAGTCTTCCTGTATACGTGTGTGCTGGCAAGTGGGCAATGAAGTCTTGCAGTGACATGTGATCATGTCACCTGCACGATCCATCTTTAACCTGGTGTCTTTCCATTGAGAAGGAGGGGATGGGAACCCAGAGAGGGACAAAGGATTCCCATCTTATGCAAAAGATATATAAAGGGGTGGAACAGAAGCAATCATGAAGAATCCCCTAGCTACCACCTGAGCTGGAACAAGAGCTGGACCAGGGGAAAGAATCGTGCACAGGCCTGGAAGGCGTCCAATCTGATGAAAAAAACTTACCGAAGCATCTCTGAGGGTGAGATTATCTGTGTTCAGTTTGATTAGACATAGATTTGCACATTTTATTTTATTTTGCTTGGTGACTTACTCTGTTCTGTCTGTTACTAATTGGAACCACTTAAATCCAACTTTCTGTATTTAATAAAATCACTTTTTACTTATTAACTCAGAGTATGTATTAATACCTGGGGGAGAAAACTACTGTGCATATCTCTCTAACAGTGTTATAGAGGGCGAACAATTTATGAATTTACCCTGTATAAGCTTTATCCAGGGTAAAACAGATTTATTTGGGTTTAGACCCCATTGGGAGTTGGGCATCTAACTGTTAAAGACAGGAACACTTCTGTTAGCGCTTTCAGGTAAACCTGTAGCTTTGGGGCAAGTAATTCAGACCCTGGGTCTTTATTGGAGCAGATGAGAGTGTCTGGCACAGCAAGACAGGGTGCTGGGGTCCTGAGCTAGCAGGGAAAGCAGGGGCAGAAGTAGTCTTGTCACATCGGGTGGCAGTTCCCAACAGGGGTTCTGTGATTTAACCCATTACACCGGTCCTATAGAATACCAACAGTTAAGTGGAGTGAGGCACTACCAGCAATGGGACTGCCATGTGATCAGGACAGAATAGAGAATTTGAACACAGAGTGGAATATCATGTGATGAATGAATGAAGATTTGACTTCAACTTCTCTTTTATCACCACTAGTGGCTCAACCCGATCTTTGTGCTATGTTTCCTGAGATGAAAGAAGTAGAAATTCATCTCTTGCTACTCCCAGTCACAACAGCTACAGTTGCATTTTTTGTCATTGAATAGAATTTTGTGTTAAGAAGTCACTTTCTGCCTGATCATGTGAATGAACTAATGCACATATCAATTGAAGGAATGGAAGTACTGGACACATGAGAAGCCACTGAAAATGAATGTAGTGCATTCTGTTGCCTGATTTATAAGGTTAATAATATTAATTTGAATAGTATGGGTTTTAGGCTCACCAGTCTGTTTGATTAGAAGATAATAAAGTTCTTGTCCTGAATCAGGCTCCACAGAATTTACAAAGGACCCTCGGGACAGGAAGCTCACACTGAGACAGATATAACCTTAAAGACTTTTTATTAAGATAAATGAAGTAGTAATTAAATGGTAAAATAATCAGAGTTACAAAGTTACAATTGTATTACTGCTACCCAAAAGATACATATGGTATTATGCATAAAAAAGCTTTGGTTAATATACTCACACCCTTCCTTGATAACCTGGTGATGAGAGAGACAGGACCAGCCTCACCTCTGGCAGTTCAGGTTCCTCAATCCTTGAGTGAGAGGTGCAGAGCTTAGAGGAAGCTAGAGTTAGGAGCTATCGAAGCTAACTTAGAGTTTACTTAACTAACACACTTAGGTTTTAATTTTAAGAACAAAAGCTTAGGGAAACCCAGCTTAGTCTAGTCCCCTTGGAACTTAGAAAGTTTAAGTCAGTCCTTAGCAAGATGGGTCACCTCTTTTATAGGGCTCGGGTGTCTGAAATCCTTCCTCCTATGCCCAAACTTCATTTCCCATCCACAAAAATGTTAGGGTACGCTTACTCCATAGGCTAGTATGTTTGTACGTATTGATGACATGTACATACATATTAATGATATTAGATCATACACACGTTATTTTTGTTCTCCCAGTTATTTTGGTTCTTCCCTTGTGATGTACTTGTTAAGTTTGAGGGTACAGACTTGGAAACCCCCTATGCCATTCTATCATTATCTGTCTATCTAGGTTAAAGGTCTCAGGCATGTGTGTGTGTTGACTTTGCTATCTGGGTGAAAGGTCCCAGACAGATATGCAAACTTTGTCTTAGCTCAACATACAGGATATGGCCTGTAGGTTCCTTGTATTACAGCCAGACTTACTTTAATATAAATCTTTAAACCTTTTACAATAAACCAAATGCTTAAACTATAAGAAAAGATATATATATATATATATATATGCAAGCAAGCAGGTTAATCTTATAGGCTACAATTCAAGAAGTTCATTAACAGAGTTGCGCAAAATTATAACAAGAAACCAAGAAGGATGTCGATGTAGTGCGTTATAGAAGGCTTGAGTAGCCAACTTTATTTGTGTGATGATTTTAAAACATGAGTTAAATCTAATAAAATGGTCATGAAACATTTTTCAGCTTTTACTATGGTGCCATACAGCCTTCACCCTCACAGTCTCACCCCTCATTCCTCCCCCATAAATTCAAATCCTCCTCCCCCACCCACCCAATTTCAATTCCCAGGAAAAATACTGCATTGACAGCATATGAGCCTTGTTATGTGTGGCTTATTCACAGGTGGAACAAGCAGAATTAGAGAAGAATGCCCAGTGGTTAAGGTCCTAGCCTGGGACTTGGAACACCCAGGTAAAATGCCCAGTCCACCACAGACGTTCTCTATGACCTTACGCAAGTCATTCAGTCTCTCTAGTCCAGATCCTCAAAGGTAATTGGGCACCTAACTCCCACTGATTATGGGAGTTAGGTGCCAAATGCCTTTGAGGATCCAGGCCTCAGTCTCCCATCCATAAAAGGGGACAGTAGTACTGCTCTACCTCTCAGGGGTATTATGAGGATAAATATATTAAAGATTGCGAGGTACTCAGATACTACAGTGATGTGTCACACTTATATAAGAGAGGGAAATAGTAGATTCTCTTTTAGCAGCCTTCTTTCAAAAGACTACTGACTGCTATTGCCCACATAAAGAAACAGTAGAGAAGGGGAAAACAAACTACTGCAGATTCTGTAGGGGTGTCCGTCCCTACTTCTAGAGCAGGTTCCTCAGGGAGACGTTTTGGGAAAAGAAAGGAGCATGTTGTGATCTGGCACGTCCCCATTCTGCAGCTGACTCTCCCCCAGCAAGAATTCAAGGACACATGATTTCCTTGACTGAGAGGAGCACAACAGTTTCTCTTTCATCCTCTGAGGTAAGAAAATTAATAGCTGCAATATGTTTTTAAAACACCAAAGTGGTCTGGTTGTGCAAGACAGGCTTTTGAAAAATCAAATACTTTATTCTGAAATAAGGTCAGAAAATCCCCAGAAAGACCATGTAAATGATGGCAACTTGAAAGCAAAGGCCTGCATTAGCTTTATACGATGGCAAATAAAAGCTACTTTCAACGGATGATATTTTTCATGCACCTTTGAGGAAATGATAGAATTAAAAGAAGAAAAAAGTCAGAGAGAAATGACAATCCATCAGTCAAAAATTAAGAGTATTGTCAAATCTGCCATTGAGATTTACTGATAAGTTGAACATCTCAGATTTGCTTTTAGGTAAGAAGCATCTGCATTGTATCATCCAAATTACCCAAATTAAAATCAGTATAAAATCTAAATTAGTCAACACAGAAAAAGAACTTTAACAATAGAGCCTATTCCTAATGAGCTTCTGAAATACGCACATGCAGCTGGGAAAAAAGAAACAGACTATTCATAACAACCTTCTTGAAATGTGTGTCCGCAGAAAGGGGTACAGAGCTGAGGTTTGCAGCACACAACTATCTGTCCTTTTATTTTAGAGACCAAAGGGGGAATTGTTTTGTTTGGAACTATGTTTTTGAGACAGAGCATTGTGTGTGCTTGGTAATAGTAACGAGAAAATATCCCAATTAAAATTCAATTTCTAATTCTCATGCATGGAGTCGGAGTGCATGGGGCTACTCCACTGCAGCTCTATAGCCCACTGGGAGGGCCCCTCCCCATCCAAGCACCTACAGAATTCCTAGCATACAACCCAACCACTTCAGCTGGCTGGATTCTAGGATTTGAACCACAATGCGGTGTGTTTACCAATTTTGGTGACTGTCATCATGGCTCTTGAAGTGGTGTGGTGCAGCAGCACTGCACCGCCATCTTACAGCAACAGAAAGTACCAATAAAGGACAAGAGAAGAAAAGTATCTGAAGGAGTTCATGTCCCCATGCAGATTTATGTACAATGGTAGTGTGTATGTGTGTGCATGCACATGTGCCTCCTTGGGTAGGGTCACATCCCTCATCACACCATTTCCTATAAAAGCATCAATTAGGCATGACCAGAACAGATAGATAGTCTATAGTGACAGAAAAACAAATAGATATAGTGATTCGGGGAAGGTCCGTCCTCAGAAATTTGTGAAATATCCAATGAAATGTCCTGTATTTTAGATTTAAAAACATTTCAAAATGAAAAAGCTATGCAAAGTCTCTATGTATTATGTATCATACTGGTTCTGTCTGCTGGTGTCTTTCCCCCATTGGAGAGAGGATACTGGTGGTGGCAGGTTTCCTCCTTCTCTCTCCTTTGTGGTGGATAGTTATTCCTGTGGAGGTGCACAGGGCCTGCAGATCATGCTGCTCCACCTACTGGCAGGCCCAGAAACTTCTTAACCTGGCATCAGCTCCCCCTGCTGCTCCCACTTCAGTAAATCCTCACCTCACTAGCCACGGAGGAAAAGGAACACTGGAGGAGATCAGCTCCACCATGTTAGGCAGAAGGGGAGAAGGGAGACATCTCCTACTGTTCCCGCCTACATTCTATTCTATTCAGGTTCATATACTGCTTTCATCGCTGTGATACCTTTCTAACGCCTGATACTGATCCATAATCCTTCTTTTGGCAATTGGCAATACCTGGTGCTTCATGAGATGGTGAAAACCTCTCCAATGCACCTAGCCAACTGTGCATTGCTGCACATAAGAATGAATTTCTCCCTAATCATTGCAGTGGCCAGGGTGCGCCCTGGAGTAATGTCATTCTGCCTAGTGCAAATTTATCGCGTCTAGTCTAGACGTGATAAATCGATCCCCGAGTGCTCTCCCGTCGACTCCTGTACTCCAGCTCAGCGAGAGGCACAGGCGCAGTCAGTGGGGGAGCAGCAGCATGGTAAGTCGATCTAAGTTCATCGACTTCAGCTACGTTATTCACATAGCTGAAGTTGCGTAACTTAGATCGATCTCCCCCCAGTGTGGACCAGGACCAAGATAATGAAAGCACTATCCTGACCTGCAACTGTAAGCAGAGCCTAATAATCTAAATTAATCCAAACAGATTTATGACCACAGCAAATTTAATCACCAAATCACAATTAAACGGTATGCAGACTGAGATTTGGGATTGGAGGCTCTTAGTTGACTGTCTAGTGAACTGTAACAATACAAAATTGAAAAAAGCAGCCTGCACTGTGGTTGCTGATCTGTCCCTATCTGTGGTTATAATTCCGGCACTGTTATTCCATTGTTTCCACAGACACAATGCATACTTGATACAGGACTGGTCTTAAGAGAGCCACCATTTAGATTTCATTGCAGGGCGTGTCGTATAAGGAAGATTTGATAAAAGACTTCAATAGAACTAAAATCTGAATACAGTAATCTCACCAAGAAATCATTACATAGAGGAGAGCTTCATAATAAAATAACTGAACATATTCCAAAAATGGAAACGCAAGGGCAAAGAAAAAGATGCACCTATTTCAAAAATAAAGGCTCACTTTTTCTAAAGCTCATGTGCCCAGCTGGCAAGTGTTTAATCCCAATGTGCATATACAAGTCAGACTCACATGCAGGGTAAGTGCTCAATTAACACATTTTCTGATCCTTATTACCATGCACTTATTCAGCAATAATAACAAACCTGCAATTATGATTCATATAATTATGAGTTCTCAGCTAAACTACCTCAGCTGGGGGTTTCCCTGTCTCTGCCCACATGGAAGCCCATCTTAGTCAGCAATGAATGCCTGCGTCCTCCTGTACTAAATAGCTTTACTGGAGAGCTCATAAAAACAAACCCTCATTTACACAGTCTGAGAATATGTCCCTTCCAGGGCCCTACAGTGAAAAGGAGGAGCAAATGATGACACTGGAAGAAGTAAACAGAGCAACTGGCGAAGGAATGCAAGATAAAGCTCTGAGGACAAATTAGCAGCAGGCCAGCTGCTATACAATTTGAGAGCACTGGAAACATACAGAACTATTCTACTGTTGTGTCTAACATTCATATATAATTACATACAAAAACTACTTTAAAAGAATGTTACAGTTGCAAAGTTCAGCACTCCAAAATTAAGGAATGGTAGAGATAAGATTTCCTGTGCAAATTCAGTCCCTTTGTGCATATGCATTATGATACAGTCTTTAACTGTATGATCACATACTTTTTTCTTCCACTAGACCATCTCTCCAAACTTGACCTCTTCTCTCCCTGGCCCTCCAGCCTGTCCATTTTCCTGCCTGTCTTCCTCCAAGCCTCTCTCAGCTCCTTGTCACAGACTGTCATACCCTTCCCCACCCCTCCACTGGCTCTTTGCCCCAGTCCCCCTACCCCTACGCACACCTTGTCTTCTTAGATCCACATCTCAGTTCCAGTCCCCCTACCCCCTCAGCCACTTGTCCCAGTCCCCACTCCCGACTCTTTGAGTCTCCCTCATCTACCCCAGGTCTGGCTCCTCACGGTCACAGTTTGGAGTAACTACACCTTCAGCAGCCCTGATCAAGATATTGTATCATAGCTTTATCCAGTAGATGAATTTGGAGGGAAGTAAATTTTGGTATATTTTAGGTAGCAATTTTAGCTTAACCTAATGGAGTTGCAGGAATAATATATACAGTTCTTTATGTGTTAGGACCTATAGATTTTTTTCTACTGACTCCAAACATTTATATCTAAGTTTAATAAGAAAACTGTGTATATCATACTGCAAATGGATATACGCTTATGTAGAAACTTAGTTATAATAGCTTGTATTTTATAGTGAGCGATTCATCCTCAAGGATCCTAAAGTATTTAACAACAACAAAACCAATTATCCATCAAAGAATTGCTCTCATTTCTGTGGCGGGATACAACAACTAATAAGTACTCAACAGCAACCCCGTAAGAAAGGAGGTGAAGGACAGAACTAATTGAAGCTGCAGAGAGAATTTAAGAAGGCAGAATGAAAACAAAATTGAATTTTGCCAGTACAAGAGCTAACAATGGAATTTTGCAAGTGGTGTGATATCTTCAATAACCAGAAGTGATTGGGATATAATTTTATCTACTCCAAAATATGTCACCTCTAACTGAGCATGGACATTATGTAGGAGCCTTGGTTCAGTGCTATCACACAAGGAGCAATGTCTCTTTTCCAACCACCACCTGCTACCACCCCCTTTCTGCAATGTACGGAGTTTCCTGAGAGATCACCGATCTAAGTGCTAAACAGATTTCACTCTACTTAATTTAGGTCAGCAGTTCTCCAATGATAAGGCATGCCTCCCAAGGGTGGTACAGGAATGTGTCAAGGAGGTGTGAGCTGTGTACTATTTTTTTTTTTTTTTTTTTTTAAAGAGCTTTGGCTGTCAGCTCTGGGTAGCTGGGGCTCATGCAGAAGGACTGTGCACACTCAGGAGGTGAGGATACAAGAGACAGCCAGCGCCCTGCCACCCAGGCTCTCCTCTCCTGCCCCTCCATGAATCCCTCACCAGGAGGCAGCCTGGGCTCAGGCTCTCCTCCCCACCCTGTCCACAAATCCCTAACCTGGAGGCAGTTGGGCTCCAGCGGTCAGTCCCAGGGTGGCAGCTGCAGTGCAGAAGTAAGGGTGGCAATGGGGCACTAAGTCTGCTCTGAAAAGTTATATTGACAAATATCACTTTTCACATTGCCACCCTTACTTCTGTGCTGCTGCTGGTGCGACACTGCCTTCAGAGCTGCGTGCCCGGCCAACAGTCACTGCTGTCCACTCAGTATTCAGAGCTGGGTAGCGCTGTATGTACTTTCTGGGGGGGAAGGAGGCAGTAAACAACTACAGACACAAAGAAGGGGGAGGGCACTGATCAAATAAATTTGAGAACCACGTATTTAGGTGCTCTAAGGCTAGGAGATCATAACCCAAGGTGGCACAGCTGTAGGTAAAACAGGTTCATGTTACTAAGCTGTGAACTTCAGGAAAAATATGTCAAATTAACATGTATTTATACAAAGTATACAAGCCGTAGGGCCAAATCCTGCTCTTCTACCTAAAAAAAATTCCCTTTTAAAGCCAATGAGAGTTCTATTTGACTAAGCAAGAGGGATTTTAGCCATACTTTCCCCCATAGTTACACAGGATGTAACACCACCATTCAAGTTTGGTTTGGTTTTCCATTTAATGAACAACAGAACAAATATCCTGGAGAAGCAGAGACTGTTCACAACAGAATAAAGTTACTTAAAAAAAAAAATCCACAGCAACCTCATATACCTTAACATTAAACTGGAAACCTTTCTCTCTTGTGCTGTTTGTGCTTATATTCCATAGATAAAACCAAATGATAAAAGTTGATTATTGCAATATAAATAAGCATAAGTAAGTAAACATGGTGAACTTGGCACATACTATAAACCTGACAGTCTGTGTATTTTAGCTTCAGAAATTAGATTAAAAATTAATAAAATCGTTGCCAAGAATTAAATTCACATCACCCACATAAAGCCTAAGCAAGCTGGCTTTACAATAGTAAAACAGAGCAGGAGAAGCATTAAGGAGGTAAGCCATTGCCAGGCCGTGAGGTTACAACACATGCTTCCAAAGCCTCTGCTCCAATACTCTAGACTATGGGCTGGAATAGCTATCCCAACCCTTCGACTCCAGTTGTGTAGTGTGGAAGAAACACTGGATTCATATAAAGCAGATCCCATGGTCCCCTCCCCCTGGTCTGCCCCAGACACACTGACCTACGCTCAGGCAGGGCTGACATGGATAACTCTTCCTGCACAGAGGAAGGTCCTCTTCCTGCTTAAACTGGCATATTCACTCTCCACCACCCCAGCAAGGGGCTTCATGGTTGTGGCAGGCTTGCGCTGACCCTCCACATCGGAGTAATACTACCGCATGGAATTACAGTTACCAACATTAAGCTTTACATTTTAATCCCAGCCCTAATTAAATAGGTCAGTAAAATAAAAAAACCAACACTTAACAACACTTTACAACTCCCCTTTCAGATAAGTGAGTATTATTATTATTATTATTCCCATTTTACAGATGGAAAATCTGAGGCCCAGAGAAGTTTATGATGCAAATCAATTAAGATTTCTAAAGGACATAAACCCAGATTCTCAAGGATATTTAAGTGCCTAACTCCCATTGAGGTGGGCCACAGAGACTATTAATTATTCTTTATTATTTTAAACAACTGTTGGAGCCTGGTCTTGCATTACTTGTGTATCCAAAACTTCCATGAACTTGGGTGAGATTATTATTTATTTGTACTGCAGCATTTCCTAAAGACCTCAACACCATTGTGCTAGGCACGTTACAAACACACAATGAATAACTAAAGCAGCGTTGGGTTCATAATGAGCAATAATTTTGCAACATATCATAATATATAAGATGCCTGCTTTCCATTGATGCATGGGAAACGGGGAAGACATAAAATTTCATTAATAGGAGTTATCTACAGTAGACTCATGCATCAGCAGAAAAACAGACAGCTTTGACTTCTTCATGCTATCAAGTATGAAAATGAATTATCAGTAAGTCGTGGGGAAAAACCGACCCAGCTCTGAGATCTCTGAAATGTAAAATAATTAACATTGACTATATGTTATATGTGTGCGTGCATGACATTCTGGAAACATGATGTAAAATTAATCTCCAAATGCTTTATTAAACCACTTTGTATTGTGTTTTCTATTTCTTTACTAGGTACCGAGACTTGACACTTTACCATATCTCTCTGTATGATTGCAAAAAACAAAAATTAAGTCCTGTAATTCAAACTGAAAGTTTAAAAAAATATATAAAAAATAGAAAGATTTTATCAGTTTGCAGTATCTGCTGTTCAAGATTATGTGATCCTTCTTACTGACACACTGAATTATGGGAAAGATGGTGTCTACACCACTATAAATCAGACATCTGCAAATCCCAAACTCATCCTCTGATGGAAAATGGAAGATTTAAACATGCAGTAAAAACAGGCAAGACATATTGATCAAAGAACACTCTGCAACATCCATCACACTGCATAAAACAGGAGGAAATAACAATTCCACATGAACACAAACATTCAGGTGTTTTAATGGATTCACAAAAAACTGTTCCAGGCAATGTCCCATACAAAGACTTAAATCTGGATACAAGTCTGTTCTTGGCACATTTTGATTAATAAACACTACCATTTCTGACAACCTCTTACTTCCATGAGCAGTAGCCTCACTGTTTTCAATAATGTTATTCACATGAAGAAAGGTTTGCAAGATTGAGTCCTTTAGTATCCACAGCAACATCAAAAGAAAACTGTATTCTTCACTCATGAGGAATGGGGGATCTTCTTTCAAAATACTGGCATAAAATATCACAGTAAGTCGCTAAAATCATTATTTAAAAAATCTTTAATACATGTATCGCCTGTTCATCCCTGAGATACTGCCCTTACATGTTATAAATCAGCTATTTCAGAAACTGAAGAAAAACTGAACCAAATACTACTCAGTAGAAAATATATTGACTAAAATTTTCTTTAAATTTCAGTCACTAACTATACACACAGAAAGAAAATCACAATGCCTCATTAGCGGATTAAGACAAGACTTGAAATGTATTACAGTGATACCATTCACAATACTGCACTTAAAAATCTCTCTGGCTTACTATAGACCAAAAAAATTTTGATCATATACCCAGTCAGTTCAATGGGAGTTTCAAAGGCAACCTCAATAGCAGCAGAGTAGGGGCCAAGAATATTGAAAGCATTATAATTCTGCATTAAAAGTCTCCACAGGATTAAATTTCCAAGCAATTCCTTAGTGCAGGAGGAGATTTGTGTATAAAATGTAAAGGGGAAAATGTCAGTTGTAGTTTTCCTGATGAGTTTTTTTTTTGTTTTGTTGGTTTTACCAGGTTAGTTTTTGCATCTACAACAGCAAAATAAAAAAATTATGCTTTATGAGGACAATTGTTCTTTTAATACCAAAACTTGTGATTCAGTAACCTAAAAAATTAATGAAATCTAAAACCAGGCCATTTCAAGCCATTACATTTTAAGAAAAACTCTCCATCGACTTCAGTGGGGTTCTGCTTATCAGTTGAAGGCACACTATTTCCCATGACTTCTTTTTAATATGAAATTGCCAATTATTGAAAAACACCACACTTACAGACAGACAGGATCTCTTAACCTGCAGGGTGATTTTTGTTGTTGTGGTTTGAGTTCTGTATAAAAAATGATTGGTGAATTTTTTTGTTTAAAGAAGGTCATGCATGAGGTCAGATACAAAAGATGATCAAAACAATCAATCTTATATATGATGCATTAGTAAGTAGAATGAGCCAGTGGTATAAGCACAGGCTTAAAAATAGACACTTCCGAGTTCTAATTCTGGTCCTGATGCTCACCTGTTTGCCTAAATTTCCCAGTCTGTCAAATGGAGATTAAAAAAAATTCATATACCTAGCAGGTTTCATATGAAGATTAACTAGTTACTGTTCTAACATTAGAATACATATTGTTATTAAGTGAAGGGTGAATTTGTTAAAGCTAGATGTCACTGTTATTTTTTGTCTCATTCAGAACAACTGCTCCTTACCATCTATTTAATGGCTGTTTTATAGCCTATTTGGAAGGAGTTAATGGCATAATATGGGAAAGAATTAACATAAAAAATATCACCACAGTTACTAATTGGTATGCTTATTGGCAGCCTCAGCAAAGATTCCAAAGAATGAACAGGCAAGGAAAATAAACTAATCTCTATTTCCTAGATGTGGTCCCACCATGTCAGGGTTGTGGCACATTGGTGGAGACATCATGTGGGGGAAGCTTGCTCTGCCACAACACATGCTATACCTTTGCACAAAGATAGGATTTCTGAGCCTGGTTCTGATCTCCTTGTGTAAGCCAACAATGCCAGTGTGGTTACACCAGTGTGAAAACAGCCTTGTGATCAGAATCAGGCTTTCAATTTCCAGTTATGTTAATTTTGTCAGCACTTGATTCACTTTGAAAAGTGAAAATAGCCACTAATATTGGCACTGTTGTTCTGGGTCTCCAGATTGCAATGTTTACATATTAAAAACATCTTTGTTTACAATATGTGACAAGACATTAGATGAAATGCCCACAATCCCATTGGTACAACCAACGTTTTCATTGTGTCTGTGAAAATCTCTTCCTAAAAAAAAACAAAAAAACTCTCTCCAGGGTTCCTATTATGGAGACTGTATTGGATCACCAGAAGCTGCAGTTAGTCCTGATAATATTGTATCATGTAAGACTAATACAAGCTGGCACTCTTAAAGGAAAATACTGAATCCTGTTAAATTCTAATGAT
This sequence comes from Chelonoidis abingdonii, assembly GCF_003597395.2. NCBI lineage: Eukaryota > Metazoa > Chordata > Testudines > Testudinidae > Chelonoidis > Chelonoidis abingdonii. Next base: position 94,373,806 of record NC_133775.1, read on the forward strand.
AACCAGCAAAAATTTGTCTATAAGATAGCACTGTGGGAAGCAGTAGCAAAAAGAACACTGAGCAGTTCTGAGCAAACTGATATATATATATATACACACATACACACACAGTAGTGATAACATGTAGTGTTACCCTCCTGTGAAAGTTTACTGTAATTCACATTAACTAACATTGTATAAAACATTTTAGATCTGGAATCAATCTTTTTTTTTCAGCTATTAAATCTTGTTTTCTCCTATGCAGAAATACACAATGATTTTTCCATCCTACTATTTCATAAGTGCTACCATCTCATAATAAGTTAATATGTTCAGTCACTCATGGAAAAATACAAGCAGGTAAATGAAAAAAATAAAAGATTTTATAAAAATCAGCATGTTTTGAACCCAGAGAGTTAGATTATTAACCTTCTGAACCAATGACTCTTGTTATTCTTTTAAAATCATGGAAAGTACAAGAAGTTTGCAAAAAATATGATTAAAATGAAGAAAAAAAACCCAGAAACCTAGACTACTCCTCCCTGAAAAAATCAAGCAGAGGTGGGGGGTGAAGTCACATGCTTGCCCAGATTTCTGACAGGGTTCATATATATATATATATATATCTTTTTTCAAGGGGAGTGGGTTCAGAATTGTGCCCCCTCCCCCCAAACAGTTATGTGTAGCCTCTGCAATCACGTCAGCTACCATAGACAAATCTCATTCCAGTCATTAGTAAAATAATGAAACAATCACAGAGAAAGGAAAGGATACCAGAACAATAGTAAACCTCTCCAAACAGGGAGATCCATTGGGCGGTGGAACATTCTCAAGAGAAGTCCCAAAACTTCAGTAATGTAAAAACAAGGTGAGCAACTCATACCACAGGGAACAACCACCAAGAACTTTGTTTATGCAATATTGTCCCCCAAACAGTCGTGTATCTCAGCGCTCCCTTTCCCATTTGCAGACATACTTTTAGTACAGTGTGGAGCACTGGTTCAAGCTGGACGTTTCCATTCATTTTCGCACAGCTAGAAACCTGCGTGCGAGATGGGGAGCCGGGGTGCCGCAGAGAGCAGCGTTAGGTGAACGCCCAACCCTAGCACTAGAGCCTACTATGAACAGGAGCGAGCCCAGAGCCATGAGGAGCGGGACCCAGACGGTGCCTGGCGCCTCCCCGAGGTGAGTGCACTGACGAACTGAAGCCGGGCAGGAATCCCAACCCCCCGAGCTCCTGGGCAGCCTCCGCCCGCCCCCAGTCCCTGCTGAAATGTGTTTCCAACGAAAATACACCGAGGGGCAGCCAACGCCTCCTCACCCACCCTCCCTCCATCCCTCTTCCCGCCTTCCCCTGCTCCCCTCCAGAACCCCGCTCTCAACCCCAGCACCGTAACCCTGGCGGTGCCAAACACGCTCCACTGCGCATGCCCAGCCGGCGCCACCCGAGAGACGTTACGGTCCATGCTTAGTCACTCGAAGGGCTAGGGGAGAGCCGGAATCGCCGCTGCGCATGCTCTGTCCCGCTTGATCCGGAAGCGGTTCTTTTGTTTCGTGACACGTCGCACCGGAGGAGGGTGAGGGGCGGCAGCCAGGGGGATTCTCTCAGCGCTGCGAGGAGGGGTTGCCAGGTGAGTTTGCGGAAAGGTAGGGGCCGCCCCCCTGACCCCGAGCTGACAGCAACAAGCCCCTTCCCCCGCCCAACCCATTCTCCCTGGCGCTGCCCCGCTTCTCTCCTAAGGCTTCTCACCACAGCTCCGAGCCCCTGCCCCCCCCGCAGGAGATTGAGTCGGAGTCCCTGCTTTCCAGAAGGGGAAACCGAGGCACAGAGGCGTGAGCTGATTGGCCCCAGGTTACTGGGAGACAGTAGCAGGAACTGGGGATGGGGCCCGACTCCGAGCGTACGGGTTGGGGGGTCAGGACCGTGAACCTGCTGTGTGGGCAACACACATTTTGTTGTTACTCAAAGCTGCGCCTCGTACTTGTAATGTTGAAAACGCAGCGAGGTTTGTGGTGTAGCTCCCTGGCTGTATAGTGCCTGTTGTTGCTCGGCCCGTTTGTTAACACATCTCCACTGTAGCTATTAATCATACCGGTGACACATTTAATTTATGTATTAGTGACTGTGGAAGGAAAACACTAGTCCTATATCCATTATAATCTACATCTTTTGAGCTCTTACAGTGCTGTAAAATGTTATACATTTACACCCAGAGAGATGTAGACACAATTTTTAAAGTATTGCATATATCAGAGGGGAAGCTGTGTTAGTCTTATCCACAAAAACAAGGAGGAGTCTGCCACATCAACAATTTATTAGAGTTGTATGAACGCCAGAAGCCAAAGTGACCCTTTGTGGCTCATACAAGCTTTGATGTTCTTATTTTACAGATAATTTGCAATGTCTGGGTTTGACAACTTCCATACAGATTTCTACCAAACAAGTTATAGCATTGATGACCAGACACATTCCTATGATTACAGTGGAAGCGGAGAACCATACAATAAGTAATTTGTACATTTTTTTTTCCATTCTCTAACTTGTATAGTATTAGTTTATCCTGTGTATGATTGCATTTCTTTACATCTCTAACACTTAAACACACACTAACAACAAAATTGTTCCAGGTAAGAATGGCCATACTGGGTTAGACCAGTGGTCGGTCCATCTAGTCCAGTAACCTGTCTTCTGACAGTGACCAATGCCCAATGCTTCAGCGGGAATGAACAGAATAGCAATTATTGAGTAATCCATCCCCTGCCATCCTCTCCCAGTTTCTGGAAGTCAGAGGGTAGGGACACCCAAAGCATGGGGTTACGTCCCTGACCATCTTGGCTAATACCCATTGATGTACCTATCCTCCGTGAACTTATCTAATTCTTTTTTTAACTCAGTTATAGTTTTGACCTACACAACATCCCCTGGTAACATGTTCTACAGGTTGACTGTGGGTTGTATGAAGAACCAACTTCTTTTTGCTTTAAACCTGCTGCCTATTAATTACATTGGGTGACCCCTGGTTCTTGTGTTGTGTAAGAGTAAATAACACTTCCTTATTCACTTTCTTCACTTCCATTCATGATTTTATAGACCTCTATCATATCTGCTCTTCGTCATCTCTTTTTCAAGTTGAAAAGTTCCCATCTCCTTAATCTCCTCTCATACGGAAGCTCTTCCATACCCTTAATCATTTTTGTTATCTTTCTCTGCACCTTTTCCAGTTTTAATATGTTTTTTTGAGATAGGGTGATCAGAGCTGCACACAGTATTCAACATATGGCTGTACCATGGATTTATATAGTGGCATTGTGATATTTTCTGTCTTATTGCTCCGTTTCCAAATGGTTCCTAACATTCTGTTAGCCTTTTTTGACTGCCACTGTACATTGATCAGATGTTTTCAAAAAATGGGGGAAGCAGTAGATGTGGTATTTCTTGACTTTAGTAAAGCTTTTCATAGTGTCTTGCATGACCTCATAAACAAACTAGGCAAATATAACCTACATGGAGCTACTATAAGATGAGTGCAGAACTGGTTGGAAAACCATTCCCAGAGAGAATTTATTAATGTTCACAGTCAAGCTGGAAGGGCTTGTCAAGTGGGATCCCGCAGGGATCGGTTCTGGGTCCAGTTCTGTTCAATATCTTCATCAATGATTTCTATAATAGCGTAGAGAATACACTTATAAAGTTTGCAGATGATACCAAGATGAGAAGGGTTGCAAGTGCTTTGGAGGATAGGATTACAATTCAAAATGATCTGGACAAATGGTCTGAAGTAAATAGGATGAAATTCAGTAAGGACAAATGCAAAGTACTCCACCTAGGAAGGAAACAATCATTTGCACACATGTAAAATGAGAAATGACTGCCTAGGAAGGAACATTGCATAAAGGGATCTGGGAATCATAATGGATCACAAGCTAAATAGAAGACAACAGTGTAACACTGTTGCAAAAAAAAACAAAAAACCAAATATCATTCTGGGATGTATTAGCAGGAGTGTTGTAATCAAGACATGAGAAGTAATTCTTCCACTCTGCTCCACACTGATTAGGTCTCAAGTGGAGTATTGTGGCACCCAGAACTGGACACATTTCAGAAGAGATGTGGACAAACTGGAGAAAGTCCAGAGAAGAGCAACAAAAATGATTAAAGGTCTGGAAAACATGACCCATGAAGGAAGACTGAAAAAACTGTTTGTTTAGTCTGGAGAAGAAAAGACTGAAGGGGGACATAATAGTTTTCAAGTACATAACAGATTGTTAAAAGGAGGAGGGAGAAAAATTGTTTTCCTTAAACTCTGAGGATAGGACAAGAAGCAGTGCGCTTAAATTGCAGCAAAGGGCAGTTTAGGTTGGACATCAGGAAAAACCTTCCTAAATGTCAAGGTAGTTAAGCACTGGAATAAAGAGCCTAGGGAGGTTGTAGAATCGGTCAGTGGAGATTTTTAAGAAAACCTTTCAGGTATGGTCTAGATAATATGTAGTCCTGCCTTGAAGTGCAGAGGACTGAACTAGAAGACCTCTCAAGATTCCTTTTAGTCCTACAGTTCTATGATTCTATTAAGTAGCAGCAACGATTCTAAGATCCTTTTTTTTTTTTTCTTGAGTGGTAACAGCTAATTTAAATCTCATTATTTTGTATGTATAGTTGGGATTGTGTTTTCCACTGTGCATTTGTCAACAGTGAATTTCATCTGCCATTTTGTTGTCCAGTTATCCAGTTTTGTCAGATCCCTTTGTAACTCTTCATAATCTTCTTTGGATTTAACTATCTTGAATAATTATATATCATCTGTAAATTATACCACCTCACTGTTTTTATTCCTTTTTCCAAATCATTTATGAATATGTTGAACAGCACAGTCCCAGTACAGATCTCTGGGGGACAGTGCTATTTACCACTCTCCATTCTGAAAACTGATAATGTATTCCTACCCTGTTTCCTGTCTTTTAACCAGTTATTAATCCATGAAGAGGACCTTCCCTCTTATCCCATGAATGCTTACTTTGCTCAAGAGCCTTTGGCGAGAGATCTTGTCAAAGGCTTTCTGAAAGTCCAAGTGTACTATATCCACTGGATCACCCTTGTCCACATGTTTGTTGACCTCCCTACTCAAAAAATTCTAATAGATTGGTGACACATGATTTCTCTATACAAAAAGTCATATTGACTCTTCACCAGCAACTCGTGTTCATCCATGTGAGAAGGCATGTAGGCTTAGAAAGGGGAATTTCTGTGTGGGTGGGGGAAAGCAGGTAGGGAAGAGAAGTAAATGTATCAGTGCACCTTCAGGAGGGTCCAGAGGATCACAGTGCTGCAGAGATGTCTGAGTTTTCCTTCCATAGGAGTGGAAAAGGAAATTTGCTTGTTAGGGTCCCTTCTGGGCATGGGTTTTGAGCAGATGGAGAAAAGGAAAAATACAGACCATTGTGTCTCTACAGTCTTGGCAGTTTCTTTCATTGATGTGCAGAAATAACTTATTAGCATTAAATTAGATAATGTGCTTACACAATGAGTGGAGAAAGAGACCTACTGAGGAACAAGACTATTAGACATACAACATAACAGTATTTTCATGTAACATCTATAAGAGAAGGTTTCTCGGAAGTGATTAGGTACCCCTCTGGGTGTCACAGTAGTGATTCTTTGCAGGTGAAATTTTGCAGCACTAGTTTCAGGCCACCTGTGAGATAGTAAAGTGTTAATATCTTTTTGTTTTGAAGTGTGTGGGCACAACCACACAGTTCAAACAGCTTGTATTCAAAAGTCTTCTGTGACCAGAATTTGAGAAAATTTGAGTTAGAAACTGAAATATTACTAAGGTTGTCATCTGCATCAGGTCATGATGTTAGATGTCATAATGTGTGCTTACGCTCTGAATGTCATAATCCTCATCACATGTATGGTAAGAGCGGTGTCTGATACAATTGTTATATGGGAAGGGGGAAGATATTCAATTTGACTAGGTTGTCTTTTAACTCTATGAAAATATCACATGGGAAGCTTAAACAATATGAAGACTTTTGATCTTTCAAGATTGAGCACAGTTAAATATAGGATTTGAGTATAAATTCATGCTGTCATTTGATAAATTATAGGAATCAGATATACAACTGAAGGGGCTATATTTGAATTGACAGATACCTTTTGCTAGTCTTCTGTGGGCCCAGTCTTGTCATATTTTCAAATTAAATGGGCTTGGATTGGTTTTGGCCTGAAAATGCTACTGCACCTCTACCCTGATATAACATGACTGATATAACACGGGTTCGCATACAACGCAGTAAAGCAGTGCTCCAGCGGATCAGCGTGTCAGCTCTTAGCCGCGGCGCTCCGCTTCCCGCCGTTGGTGAATGCGGGGAGGTTGGGGAAAGGACGCCCCCCAGTACTCACCTGTGGCAGGAAGCGGAGCGCTGCAGCTGGGAGCTGGCGGAGTGGAGCGGGCTGGGGCCGGGCTGTTCTGCTTCCCACCGCTGCCAGTGAGTGCCTGTCAGGGGGCGAGGTAGGGTCCTGGGGTGATTAGAGACAGGGGTCTCTGGAAGGCGCAGTTAGGGGACAGGGAACAGGGGGGCCAAAGCAAGTTCAGTATAATGCTGTCTCACCTATAGTGCGGTAAGATTTTTTGTCTCTCGAGGACCGCGTTATATTGAGGTAGAGGTGTACTTGTAGGCTTCTAAATTTTCTTATCACTATGTGATATCTGGTGTAAAATCTTATAAACTAAGCAAGATTTGACCAGATTACTTAAATTAGAGACCTGGGGATAAGGAGTCCATAAACCCATATACCTTTTCAAGTCACACTTTACTCCTTGTGGTGGGTCGGGGTGGATGCATCTATGCAGCTACACATTTAGGGTGGGAGGAGCAATTAACTTCACTTAAAAAGTTAGCTAAACAAGATTGTATATTGTATACCAAGTTGTTATCAAAAATGTCTTATGTGACTGGGGAAAGGTTTAAAAAAAATCTGTTACTGCCAATAATATTATGTTATTCTCTACAGACAATATAGTGGCTATGACTACTCTCAGCAAAGTGGATTTGTCCCTCCAGAGATGATGCAGCAACAGCAGCCTTACACAGGGCAGATTTACCAGCCAACACAAACATACACTCCAACTACAGCACAGTCTTTCTATGGAAGCAATTTTGAGGATGAGCCGCCCTTACTAGAAGGTATAACTTGTTCTTTACTACTCATCTCCAAATCTGCCCCTAACTTGGGGGTAATCTGAGAAGTAAGGAATGTACTCTATAGTTAACTTAAAAAAAAAAAATTAGAAGTAATTGCATCTGTCATGCCTGTCTGAGTTCCCCTGCCAATTTCTCACTTTATAGTCACATTCTTTTTATTTCTTTCCCCTGTTGGTCTGTGAAAGTCACACAAATTAAATGGGAAATTGACTGTACATGACATTATGTCAAATGTGGGAATAAAAGCACAGATTTTTTTCCTCAGTCTGTTATAATAGGTGTTGTTTGCAACAACAAAAGGTTACTTTTTTTTTAAATTGATAGTGCCTCTTCAATTATAAATAACTGACTTTTTTTGACTTTTTAGAACCCAAATTCTAATTTCAGGAAGGGAGTAATAAACATGTAGGATATGTCCTCCATAGAATACAAGGTGCCGGAATTGATAGATATTGAGAATACTTGGACTGATGGCTGGATTTTTCACCTTCTCTATACATTGTTATGCTCTCAATCAGAGTTTAAGGCAAATTACCTTTCTTGTTACTTATGACAAGAGAAGTACACTTTGGGTGGAAGCAGATCATATACATTTTATTGCTAAGCAAAATTCATTTACTAATCTACATAGTGTCCCACTCCTTGAGTTGGTAAATCAAAGCTGTACCGTGCAGAGGGGCAGTCTTAGAAGCAATCCTGTCATTGGGTCTGCCCAAGGGGGTCTGATTGCAGAATGTGGGCCTTAGAGACTAGCAGTCCCTCACTCCTGAGTAGTTGAGAACTGGAGTGCCACAGAGCCAGTGCGCTCAACCCCCTAAAGGAGAGATGGAATGTCTTCTATCATTCTTTAGCCATCTAAAGAATGGCACTTGATAACCTTCATTGTCTTGCCTTCAGTCTGGAGCAGATTTAAAAGTGACGGGGCAGGAAAAAGAAATGGTGAAGAAAATGGGGGAAAAGGAGAAAAAGGGAAACAAATCTGCATAATTCTTTTCATGTAACCTGTAGAATTAGGGATCAATTTCGACCACATCTGGCAGAAGACACTAACAGTGCTACACCCATTAAAAGTAGCAGATGGCAGCATCATGAATGAGACTGATTTGGCAGGACCAATGGTCTTCTGTCTTGCCTTTGGAGCCACGTTATTGCTGGTAAGATACAGATTGCAAAATATTAATGTGTTAATCATAGTCCAAAAACACTGAGAAAAGCTAAATTATCCTTGGCCTGGAAGTCACAAAACAGGTCTTGACCAAGGATTTGTGGCTCATTAGTACATGATTTGAGGCCTGATTCAAAGCCTTTTGATGGAAGTCTTTCCATTGTCCTCACCATGCTTTGGGTCAGGCCCTTCAAGCTCAGTATGTAATGTGCAGTGTTGCTTTATGTAGTGACTTCTTTGCATATCTTCCTTTTGTGTAATATGGCTTCTATTGTCATGAAGACTGAGGACCATAGTCACTATTTTTGGGGGGGAAAAATCAGATGGCTCATTGTCCTTGGTTTTAAAAAGTTAAATCTACAATTTTAACCATATTTCAATTTCTTCTCTTTGTGCAAATCAAGATGTCTTTGATGCCAGAAACACAGTTTCAATAGAATGTAATTGTTTTATTTGCACAAAATATTTTAATTTGGTTGCTTTATCTATGGTTTTGGCTCTTGATACAGATTCCATTTATACATTTAGTAGATTTTTCTTTCATGCCAGTTTCTGATGCATTGAAATTTTACTTTGGGTTATTCTAGTATTTCTTTGTTAAGTATACTTAGACGTGGTCTATACTGGGGGTGGGGGGAGGACGGATCTATATAAGTTATGCAATTTCAACGTAGCTGAAGTCGATGTACTTAGATCTACTTACCATGGTGTCTTCACTGCGGTAAGTCGACAGCTGACACTTTCCCATCGACTCTGCTTGTGCCTCTCGCCCTGGTGGAGTACCGGAGTTGACAGAAGAGCGCTCGGCGGTTGATTTATTGCATCTAGACTAGATGCGATAAATTGACCCCCACTGGATCGATCGCTGCCTGTCAATCCAGCCAGTAATGTAGAAAAGTCCTTAGTTTATTGTTGGTGGTGGTCTTTTAGCTGATTCTGTTTAAGAAAAAAATTAAAGGAGGTTCACAATTATTCAATTACTTTTTAAAATTATATTGCTATGGTTGACATTAGACTTGATGGACACCATCAACAACATCAGCATTATTAGACATGATTTACCACCAAAATCAGCAAAACAATAGCCAAAACTGTTAATGTTTGCTGATTGACCTATAGGCTTCAGTGGGAACAGGCCTGTGGACTCCAATCTTTTTACACCCAGGATCACTTTTTGAATTTAATAGCACCCAAGATATACCCCGCCCCGCTCACTCACTCTCCCCCTCTCTGTCACTCGCTGTCCCCCACCCTCACTCACTTTCACCGGGTTGGGGGAGGGGGTTGGGGTTCAGCAGGGGGTACAGGCTCTGGCTGGGGCTGAGGGGTTTGCAGTGTGGGAGGGGGCTCTGGATTGAGCCTGGCACAGGGGTATGGAATGCAGGAGTGAGTGAGGGGTGGAGGCTCTGGGAGGGAGTTTGGATGCAGAGTGGGGGGGTTGAGGTGCTGGCTCTGGGAGGAGGCTCAGGATTGTGGTCAGCCTCCCAGCTGGTGGCACTCACCTTGGGCAGCTCCCTGTCAAAGGCGTAGTGAGGCTAGGGCAGGCTCACTGCCTACTCCAGACCCACACTGCTCCTGGAAGGGGCCTGCGGCCCCTGGGGGTAGGGGGCATGTGGCTACACACGGTGCCCCTCCCTGCAAGCACTGCCCCTGAAGCTCCCATTTGCCACAACTCCCCGTTCCGGGCCAATGGGAGCTTTGGGGGCAGTGCTCGCAGGCAGGAGCAGTGCACGGAGGGAGACCTCTGGCCCCTGGGGCTGGGCTGGCTGCTTCCGGGACAGGCAGGGAACCTACCTTAGTGGTAGCCCCTCTTCACTACCAGAGATCATGTTCAACTGGGAGATTCTCTAGAATCGACCAATCAGTCGCAGCCGACTGGTTGGTGACCACTGCTATAGGTGTTTTGCCAATTAAGCTTAATTGGAATAAGATTGACCTAAAGTTACTGCTTTTATCTACCGGGCTGAAAGCAAGCATAATTTTTCATCATTGGTATCTGTGAAGTATAAAGCAATATTTAGTTTTCTGAAGCTTAAATGATTTAGTATATGACAAAGTAGGAACAAGCCAACTTCCAAGTCATTGTACATTTCACCATTTTTAATAAATTTCAACTTTGCATGCTTATTTTTAAGGAAAATGGAGCCCTTAGGATTGAGGGCCCTCGTATTGTGAGGAACACGTTCTCTCTGTAATGGACAGTTCATGAGGTGTAATTTTATCTTATGAATGTCCCATTGTCTCCTTGCCATGCTCAGCTACATTTTATTCAATCAGTCATCAGCAAGAATATTTTAGTTACTTAAACTTATCTATTACGTTGCATTACCATTTGCTTTTATTTTATAATATTAACCAATTTAAGACTCAGACTTTAAGGTCAGAAGGGACCGTTGTGATAGTCTAGTCCTGCACATTGCAGGCCCCAGAACCTCACCCACCCACGCCTGTAATAGACCCCTAACCTCTGGGGTCACTGAAGTCCTCGAATCATGGTTTAAAGATGTCAAGTGACAGAGAATTTACCATTTACACTAGTTGAAACCTGAAAGTGACTCATGTGCCATGCTGAAGGAAAAAAAAAAAAACCAGGGTCCCTGCCAATCTGACTTGGGGAAAATTCCTTCCCGACCCCAAATATGGCCATCAGTTAGACCCTGACCATGTGGGCGAGACCCACCAGGGAAAGAATGCTCTGTAATAACTCAGAGCCCTCCTGCTCTAGAGTGAAGAAAATAACCACTTGTATGTGTTACCAGTTTGAGAGTGAATTGAAAACTGATCTGAAAATGGCCATGTGTACTGTAGGCATAACAGGTAGGGTTAAGACAATAGGAAATACACTGAAATGAAAACAGCTGAGAACATGGTATATGGGAGGATATTACAATGGTGTGTATATCAGTAAAACTCAGGATTCTGTTTATTGAATATCTTGAATTTTTGCAATATCAATCATTTGGCTGATACTGCCTCTGAACAGCACTGCTTTTGGGTCTAGAACTCAGCATGTCACAACAGCCTGCTTTTCCCAGCTATCTCACTATGTCTCTGTAGCACTCAATCATTTGGTACAGTTTTTTGCTCTGTCTAAAAGTTAAAAAATGACTTCCCAGTGCTTTGAACACTGGAGTTCAAACACTTTCCTATCTTCCAATCTAATGCAGTCACAAAGTTCTGTCCAAAGTGGATGCATTCTTAAGCTCTCTCTCCAAATCATACCCTGAGAGGATACATGCCTAAGTATCATGGAATCAGATTTTTAAATAGTGTATTAACACTATTTTACAAGACCAAAAATAATTCTAGATAGGAAACAAAAAACTTGAAATATTTTATGATGATGAATTTATGCTGTGCTGTAGCTGTGCCTGGCACTTCACAAAAAACAGTTTACCCCCTTGAGGCAAGAATCTGAATCATTGGTAGAGATGCAAAAAGTTGTGTCACATGCAACATTTTTCAGTGCATCGCTAATTTACATTTTTTATTTAGTAGTTGATCATTTCCGCAGTAAAGGTGCTGATAAAAAAAAACGTTCAGATAATCTTCAGAGTAATATCAATACGCAAATATAATGGAGTAAATCAAGCAGAGTTCTTAAGATTTTGTAGCCCAACTAGAACTACATTACCTAAGCACACTAAGTTTGCAGCTGGTTAGATGCACCACTTTTTGTAATTGAAAACTGATATGGTAAATACGCCTATTGGACATTTCAGTATACAAGTAGTCTGTTTGGATTGTTTGTGGGATGCCTTTCTTAATCCTCTTCATCTTTATCCCCTAAATTCTGCTTCAGATTCATCACTAGGTCAAAGATTGTGGTAATCTTATACTCTCATTATTATTTGTAAAATGCAGTATTTAGTCAGTTTTAAGACAAAACATGTTTAACTTGTGTTACTCCTCTCATCTTTAGGTTGGTAAAATTCAGTTTGGGTATGTGTATGGAATTAGTGCAATTGGATGTTTAGGAATGTTTTGCCTCCTGAACTTAATGAGCATGACGGGCGTCTCATTTGGCTGTGTTGCTAGTGTCCTGGGATACTGTCTTCTTCCTATGATCCTGCTTTCCAGTTTTGCAGTTATATTTTCTTTGCAGTAAGTATCAATACTAACTATTTACAATAAAATCCTGCTTCCATATATTGTGGATTTTTCTCCCATTGAGGGGAAGTTCTGTTAGATGGAATTTATACTATATTAATAATGGATTTGTCAAATGAAGTAATTGCTTATACAGCATGAACACTTATTCACACTGTCCAGTTTCAGTTATTACAAATTACTTTTAGATTCAAATTATAGCATACTTCAGAAATATTTACTTGTCAAACTCAAACAAGTTGTATATCAAGATATAGAAAGCTAAAATAATTTAAGAAATATAGATTAAATTTTAATTAATGTTGAGTCTGAAAAACTAAGTTAAATGCCCAGCATAAAAGAAAATCATTAACTTCATTACTCATCACAGAAAGCTACTTGTACAGAAATACAAAGGAACACTTTGTTTTGAGTTTACTCAGTTCTAAACCTTTTTGTACATAGAACTTAATTTGTCTCTCTTTTTAACTAGTGTCATTCTAAAATCTTTACTGAATAGTAATACTAATTTTATATTTACTGAAATTTCATGTACTTTTTATTTAAAAACTCTCAATGATAAAATTCAGTATAAAGTTTAAAAACAATCAACCTTTGAAACATATTTAACTTACTAGAAAATATTCTAATTCCTGCATTCGTCTAAGTGTACACACACACTCCTAACTTTTTAAACTGTTCTTTTCTTGTATGTTGCAGGGGAATGATGGGAATTATTCTCACTGCTGGAATTATTGGATGGTGCAGTTTTTCTGCTTCCAAAATCTTCATTTCTGCCTTAGCAATGGAAGGACAACAGCTTCTAGTAGCATATCCCTGTGCTTTATTATATGGAGTCTTTGCTCTTATTTCTGTGTTTTGAACTGACTTCTGATTACTGGACTTCAGTGGGCCAAACTGAAGAAAAAAAAAATCAACTTGGAACACTTAATTGGGCCAGCAAACATCTACGTCGCTGCTATCAAGCAAACTTAACTCTTGAATTGTCTGATGGAGCAATGGAAACAAACATGTCTCATTCACTTTTATAGGACTCTTGAATACTGTTTGAATTGACCTGCAGTGTCTATAGCTTTAAGTTTTCATGCTTATGCAGTTAAAAATGTAATGTTTCTTTACCATTTCTACAGCCTTTAGAAAAGTAACTTTGGGAGGGGGCGGGAAATGGGGTTGTAGTTATATTTGGTAGGTTTTTAATCAGCAGAAGTAAATGAAACTACAGACATTGCAGTCTTTATTCAAAAACAAAAAACAATCTTTGGCCAACCCAACTTCTGTCACCTCTATTGCAAAGAGTTTCTCAAGCAAATTGAAAATTGCATATTTTCTGTATTTTAACAAATACTCTTTAAGCTGTTATTTATACAATGTGTTGGTATTTCAGAATTTGATATGCAATTTAAATTGTTTAATTTGAAAACAAATCCTTTAGTCAAAAGTATACAAATAAATTTCAAACTTGAAATGTGTATGTGTTTAGATGTTAGCATCAGTTTAAGTGGCTATAACTTATCTTGGGTTTCTCAAGATTACTTGCAGGAGCTTGTTCTAATAATGCACATATTAATGGCTCAAGAGTAGACTACTTTTTTTTAAGTATTTACTTCTAGGGAAGCATATTAAAGTGTCATGGTTGTCAGTATTGTGGTTATTGTGAAGGTCATTTGATGCATATTGATTAAATTTTCCCCTAAATAATTTTGAGATGATACTGGAGTTCAGTTTCTAACCCTCTTTCTGCTTTATGGTTTTGAATGACCATGACGACTAGAGAATTTCAGCTATTAAAGTGAAATTGGAACTTTCACATTGGAATAAACCACGCTTAAATAAAAGAGCAATACTCTTCCCTTCTTCTGGTTACTCTTTTGATACATTTGAATTAGTTTTTTACTCTGCTTAATCTTACAGTAAAAGCTTAAACTTGTTTTTGGTGACAGTCAGCTCTCAAACTCAGCATTGTCATAATTTCATGGAAAAAATAAGTAGGAAAGGGAAGATGGGTAGTGTTAGCTTATACACTTTTTGTTTATTTTCAAACATGCGTGAAAGAAACCATTCTAATTTTGTTTTACACACTTGTGTTTACGAAATTCTTCTTTCTATGGGTAGAGTCTGGTTTAAAGATTTGAATTCTGTCCCTGTTTCGAAAATATTGGTGAAATGGTAAAAGCTCTTATCAAATACAAGTTCTTGGCTGAGATTTTGCTCTTATTGTGGTGTAAATCTAGAGTAACAGTTGACTGCATTTTAGTTACACTGGTATAAAACTGGAGTAACTATCAGATAGTATAATCTACTTGTACAGTTTTAGAGTTGAATTGCCAATCAGATACATGTAGTGTTAAATACTTTTTGATGGGACTAAAAGAGGGAGAATGAGTTACCATTCAACTAGCTCTTAATATTATAGAGAGAGGTTATAAACATACTTTACATAATTTGAAATTTTGCATGTCTGGAAACTACAGTTCACTGTTTTGAGTAGCCATTGTAAAAACTTGTGTAACTAAAATATTTTCTGGTATTCTTTCACTAGTCTTGCACAATGACTACGAAAAGGTCTTCCCAGAAGGACTGCTCTATGTAAACATCAAGGCCAAGTTACTTATATATTCCCTGGTGAGAAATATTAATGCTACTCCATCTAACATAAGCAAAGCTGTAATCTATTTTAATTTAAATGATTGTTCCACTTTTCCTTCTCTGCCCTAATAGTGTTTACATTTCAACAGTTAATGCTCAGGTGCCAAGGTAATGCAGTCATTCTGGAAGTGACTTCTTAACAAACTGGCTGCACTTTTGAACCTTTTTTTCTTAAATGCAGTTGTTGAATACACAAGGGACAGTAAGTTCTATGCTTGCAATTGGTCTTATTTTAAAGGGAGATTTAATAAAGCAATCAGGTACTAAAAGCTACTGCCATTTTCAATGCAAGCTCTGATCAGAACATTGCAAGTGTCTTTCTACTGTTGCATGGATGGTGAGTTTTAAAGGGACAGTACAAGAGACACTTATTAACCCTTCTCCCACTGTTATGGGAAAGTGAATATAGGTAACCATCTCACAGTAACATCCATGGAAGTTGGGCCTGCTCTTCAGAGGTGCTGAACATCCCCATATGCATATCCCACAATGGGAACTGGATGCTCCCATATCCACAAAAAGTAAGGAGAGAATTTTATCCTTAACTGATCACTTACTATTAATTCAGTGTGACAGACTTCTCAAAACTGAAGTGTCATATAATACAGTATACCTATATGCTATGAGCCATAGTAGATACATATGTACACCTCTACCTCGATATAACGCTGTCCTCGGGAGCCAAAAAAATCAAACCATGTTATAGGTGAAACTGCATTATATTGAACTTGCTTTGATCCGCCGGAGCACACAGCCCTGCCCCACCAGGAGCACATCTTTACCATGTTATATCCGAATTCATGTTATATCAGGTCGTGTTATATCAGGGAGAGGTATATATGCCTTAACTTTGAATTTCTTTTCATGAGAGTAGTTAAGATTGTCAACATAATCTTATCCTATCAGTGCCTTATTACAAATTATCCAAACCAATATTAGGAAAATCAGTTTTCTTTGTCAAAGTTAAAAACATTTTATTCAATATTTTCTAGTTGGTTTTCACCATAGATGGAAATACCACAGCTGCCCCAGTGCACAAAGTTCCTACTCTGTTTAATGAAGAACATTATCTGCTGATGGAGCACAATGTCCTGTGTTTCTGCAAATAAATTAAAGTGATTACCTTTTTAAATGAGAAGTAATTAATTACAGAACTGTTCCCCTAATAAATTTCAGAGCTCAAATACTTTGTGCACATTAGGTTCTAAAACTCATATTGCATTTTTGAGAGCTACACTAATTAGTCCTATCTTGAATACATAAATTGTTTAATGTTTTAAAACTAGCAGTAAATCTGCAGATAGCTGGCATGGTGATTAATTATGCATTAAACTGTTTTTAAATAGCTTTTCTGACACTGGCACAATAAGAAAATTAAGTGCGAAGAAAAACTCTCTTGTTCCAGTCTACTAGCTGTCTTCTTTTTATAGAAAGGGAAAACTTAAAAGCAATAGGAGAAAATATTTACAATTTCTATACCACATTTTTGTAGATTCATAAAACATAGGTTTTGACATTTAGAGGGACACTGTCGGAATAAAAGTCTCCACAAAAACTGTTTTACCAATAAAGTCTAATTCACTTTTTGCATTTTGCTAAGCTCAGACAGTGAAATTAGACTAGTTACATTCAATAGGTAGTTCCTGTGGACTAGTACTAGCAAATTGTGGTATCAGGGTTCATGTTGCTACAGAAGTGAATTTTTAAAGTGTGTACAATTTGAAAAAGGTTCAGTTAAAATTCAGTTTTAAAAGCCACACTTAAATTTTGGGCCTAAATTAGTTCGACAGGCATTACTCTTATTGTCATGAATTTCCAAAAAAGAGTAGGTATTATGACTCCATTGAGTTCATTTATGTAACTGTCCAAAATGAACTGTTTCCCATAGTCAGTTTCTCTGTCACCCCACCCCTGAATTCCTTCATATAGCTTATCTTAGGGTATCTTTCACAAATATATAGGAATGCATGTTCACACTAACATTTGAGGCCTAAATGTTTTAGCATAGTACTTTAAAACAACAAAAAAAGTTTAGATCTTATGTTTTCCCCATCTTTTCAAACTCAGACCTGGTCTACACTACAAGGTTAGGTCGACAAAGTGCCTTGCAGCACCCTACCAGGGGAAGTGGCTTCACTTAAATTTGTCATCTGCTGGCATAAGTGCCTCTCTATGTTGATTTAGTAACACCACCTCCCTGACCAGCATAGAGTCACGGTCACTGTAATTAGGTCAGTGCACTGTCAGTGTAGACACTGCATTGCTTACATCAACTGTTACTGGATTTCAGGAGCTGCCCTACAAAGCTCAGTGCTGAATAAAATCAGTACAAGTGCTGCCAACACCAGGAGCCAAATGTTCACACACACAAGCGATTTAATAAGTGTGGTGGCTGTATGCTGATCAGGGTTCCCTCTCATTTTTCCCACCCATGTGCGGAATGATTTTGTTATGTGCACCAATATGACACCACCTCCATGTTGGTGTGCATAACAAAATTTGTGGGGCCAATGGGCTCAGTGTGTGGGAAGGGGCTCAGGCCTGGGGCAGAGGGTTGGAGTGTAAGGGAGGGAAGGCTCCAGCTGGTGGGGTGGGCTCTGTGGTGGGGCTAGGGAGCAAGGATTCCCCCCAGCTCGCTCTCTCCCAGCAGGATCACCTGGGCTGTGGGGGAGGGGCGACAAGCCCTCAGTTATGTTACTTTTCTCTGGCTGGACCATTTAAAAGTGATATTTTGACAGCAACTTTGTTTTCAGGTCACTTGCTTTGAGGTACCTAGTGCCTGCAATTTGATTTGTTTCTATATGTAACAACCCTGGCAAGGGCTGAACTTCATGTTGTGCCAATATAAAATCTGTTCTGGATTTTGTCTTTGCCTATAATTAACAAACATCTTTAGAACAAATGTTTTAATCTACCACTAATTGATTTGGAACTTTTAAATAAATAGAGGCAACTGTTATTCCGGAGCCTTTGCTAGGACATAATTTTGCTGTCAACAGAGTCCTAATTACCTAGTAGACCCAGCCTAAGTGTCACAGCAGCACTGTAGACTATGCACTCTGGTCAGTTCAAATTGTTTGTTATCCATAAAGGCTTTGAATGGTTTGGGAGTCAGCTACTACAGAGACCACGTCTTTCCGTAGTATATGTTGTGATCATTTTGACCCTTTAGGAAGTTCCTGTGGTCATTCCTACTCCCCTCCCACACCACGCACACACACCCTGTTGAACTTCTGGAAACTACCATAAGATATTTTCAGAAGAGAATCTTGCACATGGTGGAATTCATTCCCTCTCACAGGCCACTGCAGACTGAGAAGTCATTTTAAGATGTGCAGTAAAATGCATATGGTTTGGCGTTAGAGGTGGAAGTGATCTTGTGGTTGAGGAAAGGATTCTGGGGTGCAGCTCCTAACAGCCTGAAGGTCTGTGGTGCTGGACTATAGGAAAGGGAGAAATGGGAAGATGTGTGTAAACTCCTACCCCTCCATCTCCCAGCTCTCCATCATATCTGAAACTGAAATGTAGCACTTCTGCAAATATGCTAGGAGAGCAACAGGCATCTGGTCATGACCCTGCTTCTCTGACGTTTCGTACTGTCCTACCTGGCCTTGAGCCGGTCCTGTACTTAAATAACATTTCCTTATGTCATACTGGTCTAGCATCCTTCTCTCAGAGTCTACCAGGTGTCCCCATAATACTAACTAATCATTGATTAAAATGATCATTTTTTATATTACATATGACAAGTAACTAGTACACAGACTATATAGAACAATCCAACACACTTGTTCCCATGTACTATAAACTTTGAGGTTAGCATAATAGCAGGCATGGAGTGGGCTTGTACAGATACCAACAGTTCTAACCAAAGACCTAACATTTTCTATGACTCTCGCAAATTAAACCTCATGGAGAATTTGCTCAAAGCACATTAGCTGGCTTCCCCCCCGCCCCCCAAGGGTTTGCCAAATGAAAGGTTTGAGAGAGACACCATGCTTTTCTTTTGCTGCATCTGTTTAAACTAACCCCCTTCCCAGAGCTCTTCAGGCATTGATTATGCTAGTACACAAACCAAGATGTTTTTGGCATAAGTGGAGCTGTAGAAATTGCTGAAGAAAAGCAGCCATCTATTCTGTTGCTAACATTCAGTAAGTCCTCTGGTCGAGATCCAATGATCCTCCTTGCTTATGCCTCCTAACAGCAACATAAAAACACATTTCTTGCTGCCTGCTCTGTGAACTAGATCAGGCCAAGGGAGGGCCTCCTCAGTTAGTGCCTTCTCTTGGACTTCCCCTTCCTCATTAATCATCTTCAGAACTATGGGCAAGGCCTTTATTTGGATCAACCTCCAGATATTTTTTCTCTCAGTTTTCAGTTCTTCCTGTTTGTTTTCCACCCTTCCCAACTCCTATTTGGTTTGCCCTAACAATGCCACAGTCTGCTGAAGGTGAGAGATCTGGAACCAAATATTGAAGAGGTTTAGAGGCAACCTGTATTTGCGTTAGTGTTTTAAAAGCATTTACAGCATGGCCCTGCTATGGAAAGCTTAATAAATAGATAGATTTCAATTCTATTCAAAAAAAGAAGAAAATGTATGTTTCCTACACCAGGGAGGAGGAAAAGCAGTATTTTCTGGTTTCCAAAAGACAGTCCAAAAGACATTCCTTTAAAGCCCTTTTATATTATCTTAAGATTAAAAGTTTGGCATAGACTTTCTTGATCTTTTATGGCCTCACTTTACCACATGAATTTTGTTATGTGTACCAATATGGAGGTGTTGTGTGACACATCACCTCCATATTGGTGCACATAAATTTTATTCTGCACATGGGTGGAAAAAATTAGAGGGAACACTGTACAACTTATTAAACAGCATACCACAGCCTCACAAAATTGTTTGGAAGTGTTACCAGCCCGGTCAACTCACCTGCACTCATCATGGTTATTGATGGTAATCGAAGAGAGTGATATTTTACTCACTCATCAAAAGACAGAGTGTTATTTACAAATGTACATAGGCACCTAAGTCCCAGTAGGTTTCCTCAAAGCTTGCCTACTGGATTGAGCCCCCCCGCCACAAAACAGCTGAGGGGAAGGCCTTTCCTTCTAACCTGTAGCCTAGCAGACAGGGTACCTACTCACCCAGGCCATGAAATACTCCTGCTTCAAGTCTTCTCAGCTTGAAGGGGAGAAGATATTTGATCAAGAATCAGCCAATTCAGGTGAGTACCCTGACCACTAGGATATAGAGTCATTCTAACATTCTCTGGCCCAATTCATATTTAAAGTAAAACAACTTTAACAGGAGAGATTGAGAGACACCCATGTCAGTGTATTCTATAACCTAGTTAGGCCAGTCACTTGAGACAAATATGGCCTTCACTAACATGTCTACACAAGTTAATAACATTTAAATCCCAGCTGACTGACTTTTAGTTAGTGGATGGTTCTAATTGCTTATGCCCTTTCCCTAAGAGCACAATGTCTGAACAAAGATTAATATCTGTTTTATGAAAGATATTAAACACAGAATTCACTGAAATAAAACCTACTTACTTAGATGTACTAGAGGGGAAACAATCCCCTGAAGTCAGTGATTTGATTTTTTACGATCAGCTTGTTAATGTGATCTAATTATTGTAACTTCCTCTTCTTTGATAACCACCCCAAGTGCCACAGCTAAAATGAAATCCTCATCTGGGGCTTGATCCAAAGTCCACTGAAATCTAAGTCTTTTCTTTGACTGCAACAAGCTTTGAATCAGGCAGTTGATCTCTCCACACTACTCAGTTCTTCAAATTCTCCCATCAGGACATCTTAGCCACCATAATATTGATTGAAAAATTTAGTTACAAAGAAGTTGTCCAAAAAAATGGCTTTTTAATTAAATGTATATATTGGGGGTGCATTTCGTTTTCATTACAAATAGGTTTTTTATAATAACCTGACAATTTCAAAGAAAATCTTTGACTAAAGGGTTACTATTTGTCAAAAATGTTGATGGTAAAAGTGTCCAGACCAGTTCTAATAAGTTTGAGGGTTTTTTTTCTTAATCTGCAAAGACATGCATTACTAACCGTGTCTTTGCCAAAAAGCTTGTGGAGCTGCAAGGGAAAAGTTTGCATAGCTGTTGCCTCTGCCTGTACTTCTTTTGTAGATTGCAGTCTCCAGGGCTATAAATCTTTCATCAACATGTATTCACAGCTATGTTACAACCATATCTCCCCATAAGCTGCTGAGCCAGAACGTGTCTAGAACCATAATTTAATTTCATACTATGCAACTTTTTATAAAAAGAAATTGAAAAGAAAACATAACCCACTTGATCCTTCACTGAGGGCTATACTAAACAAAAGCTCAGGGACACAGCTGTGGAGGTGCCTCAGCTGTTTAAGAGCCTAATTCTGATCCAGCAATGAAATAGTCTCCTTTTGTCACCATTTAGTATACCTGCTTTTAGATAGGTTACTCCTAGCTGAGACTGTGAAGACGCACTTTCACTATAACCCATACGTTAAGTTGTCCCATACAGGTGAAATCAGAAGAACATAACTGAGAACACAAGTGTGATTTCCAAATAGTATTGCACAAAAATACAGTGCAAAGCATATTTACAAAGAACATTGAGAAGGCTCTCAAGGAGCAAAGGGATTCTCAGAATATTTTTACTGGATAAACATCTTGGGTCAAAAACAGCTGGGCTGGAAATCTTATGAGAAAGCCCTTATGAGATTTCTAGTGCATTAATCTATTCAGAAAGAGAAATAACAATAGACACAAACTGTTGCCTAAAACTTGAACCAACTCCTTTTGGGGATTGGAAAGTATTAAATTCAATTTTTCTTCCTCTACTTTTTTGTGCACTTCTATACTTCCACATTTCTGCTGAAACACTGGAAAAGAGGTTGTTTTTCTGGTATCTCAGGCCCAGAGGAAAGCAAAATTACCAGAATCTTCCCAAGAAAGCCTAATCATGTAGGTTTGCAGCCCAGTTTTGCAGAC
Source organism: Chelonoidis abingdonii (assembly GCF_003597395.2). Taxonomy (NCBI): domain Eukaryota; kingdom Metazoa; phylum Chordata; order Testudines; family Testudinidae; genus Chelonoidis; species Chelonoidis abingdonii. The sequence continues at coordinate 94,395,914 of NC_133775.1, forward strand.
TCCAGAAGGCTGGAGGGTTAAAGCCAGCCTCAAGTGTCCAATCTTAGAGTAGATTTTCAAAGGAACAAATGGCAATTGGGCACCTAGGGCAAGATTCACAAAAGGACTTAGCTGTTCCACTGTGGATAAATATATCTTAAAAGGTCACTGGAACAGGCATACTGGCTCTCCAGCTTCCCAGATGAGTGCTCTAACCACCAGGCTACCAAGTCATGCTTAAGTTTACTTTTCCCCTTGCTTTGCCCCAATCACTCTTTCATTATTAATTCAAACTGGAACAGCTTTTACAGGTGAGACTGAGGGAATCCCACATCACAATAGCCCATAGCCTAATGGTTAGGGCACCTCTCTTCGGAAATGACAAATCCCTTTTCCTCCTCAGGAGGAAGGGGGGCTCCTATATCTCAGATGAGTACCCCACCACTGGGCTAAAAAGATACAAAGGAGCAGGGTGACCAGATGTCCCGATTTTATAGGGACAGTCCTGATTTTGGGGTCTTTTTCTTATATAGGCTCCTATTACCCCCCAACCCCAGTCCTGATTTTTCACATTTGCTGTGGGTCACCCCACAAGGGAGATCCTCCTCCACTCCAGCTTCTTGCCACAACAGCCTAGCGCCTAACAGTGAGAGAGGGTTTGCAGCATTACATCCCAAAGACAGGCTTCCCAAAGTGCCTATCCCTGAGAAAGGGGTGGGGCTTAGCACACAACTTGGCACCTCCCATTGGCTGTCTTTTGTGAATCCTATTCTGAGGCACTTATCCCTCCCCCCTTCATTGTATAGGGAGCCAAGGTGTCTAACCCAGGCTTTGTGAATCCCAGTGATTTTCTAGGTGCCTAAAAGTTAGGCATGGCACTGTTCAGCATCGCCACCTCTAAATTCCCTTTTGAATCTAGCCCCGAATTCCCATTGAAGAAAATCACTGGGGGTTAGGCTCCTAACTGCTATTAGTGCCTTTGAAAATCTCCACCACTGGCTTTTTCCCTCCATTAGTTCAGAGGGTTTTTGTTTCAATTAAAATAGTATCTCTGTGATTTCTAAGGCCTTTTAAAGCTAACAGCACAGGTGATACATGTATAAATGGTACAGATTAAAAACTAAACCTAAACGGCATGGATGAAATTATTTTATTTAAAAGAAAGAAAAGAAAAAGAAGTTACTATGTTTTAGGCCTCCACTAGGTGGGCCTGCAGCACATCTGATGCAGTATTGCTCATTCTCAAGCTAAACTCTCATCTACCACAGCTGATCACAAGAAAAGCCTTTTGTCCTCCCTCTTCATCTGTACCCAGCTACATCAATAGGAATTCAATTACCAAGTAGTTAACTCACAACTTTACCAGTTCAGATTTCTATTTCCTGCAAAGAACAAGGGATTCATTTCAATTGCGGCCTTTCAAATAAGCACAGATGTTGGTGTAAGCCTCAGTGCACTGGGTAACCCTGGTGATGACTGAGAAAGCATTGCACTTCATATTGTACATTGAGTGCTCCAATTTTGCAGTCTGAACCAGTTTTTCCTCCCTTTCACACAGGAAGCCTCCTCATCTTCAGCAACCACAACAAAGTCAAGAAAGATTTTGACTGGGCTCAGGGTAATTCCCCCCTCCCAGAGTAACACATCAGATCAGGGCTTCTCAAACCTTTTCATAGTGTGGATCCCATTATAACAGACTTTCTTGTGGGCACCTCCCCCTCCATTCATAAAGACATATCATCCCCCCACCCTCTATTTGCAATTGCTAACATCCTTATGGCAAGCAATGGCTTACATGGAGAAGTGACACGAAAGAGTTTTTAGTTTGCAGTTTAGCAGCTATAAATAAGGCAGAGAAGCTATCTTGGGTTATTATCTGTTCCCATTATCATAGTATTTAAGCACCTTGTCTGTTACAGCTATCTCTCTATTCCATTTTGTTTCTTACAGCCATCCCCATACTCCATTTTGTTCTTGTTCTCCTCCTGTGGCCGCCCCTCCCTGGCTGTTAAGTTGTTTACCAGGGCCACTGCCCTTCTCAAAGGGAGGGCCCCTTAAGTTGTTTACCAAGAGCCACTGCCCTTCGCAAAGGGATGGCCACTTGTGCTAAGTGGGACCACTGCCCTGTTCAAAGGGTTAGTCCTGTTATCACCTTGTTAAACCTCGGTGTAGGGTAGGCAATGTCCAGAGCTGCAAGACCCATTGTGTTTTTAAGATCCTGGGCATGAGTCATAGGACCATTGCTTTGAGACTGTCACAAACCGCAGACAACCTGCTGTGCTTACCTACTTCCTATCTCCTCGCCTCCCTAAAAGGGACCAATCAAAAGTACTGGTTGTAAACTCCGAGTTGCCTTTAAAACCAAGAATATTTGAAAACTAACGAAAAGGTTCCTGCATTGCTGCCTGCGAATCAGCCGGTCTGGGGTCATTTCGTCGCCATTTATTTTGAGCGATCCCTGTTGAAACACCCCCCCACAAGAACGAATTGCTGCCTAAGAGATCTCCTGATTAGTGAACCGTACCTACTTCCGATGTCTGCTGCTGCTCTGCCTTTGCGCTACCTGGGGTGGAAAATCCTCTGTGAAACTTCTATATTTTTATTTTATATTTAGCTCGCTCGTCTCCCAGCACCAGACCAAGCCAGACTTGGTCTGTTTAAACTTCAAACTCGTGACTCTGCGAAAATAGTGTGGCTAGCTCGTTTTGCTCGGCCGCTTCCAGCGTATCCATGCTGGCATTGCCACACTCTGCTTCCCGACTGTATCTGCTGCCAGCTTCGGCCCACCCCCCACTGCTGCTAAGGTGCACCTATTAAAATCAGGTTCCTTAGTCTAGATAATTGTAATTTATTTTGCATAACTGTGGTTAAGTTAGGTTTAGAGAATTTGTATTGTCTCTGTAAGTTAGGTTTAAAAAATTGTTGCTTTGTGTTCTGTACTTGCTAATTTGTGAGTCTGGTTATGTTAGACATCACAGATAGATGTGCTGTGTTTATAATGTGGTTAATGTCTTCCGCTGCCCCCAAACCTCAATGTAGTACTGAAGTCAGTATAAAACCCCATTGGTACCCTTTTCTTCTAACACACCCATTACATTTACTACACTGTGACACATTTTACCCATAACTGTTAGTTGGCTAATGCTGCTGTGAATCACACCTTACATAGAAATGTGTATACCTGACATTTACGTCAGTGTTAATGGTTACCAAGTATGCCCCAATGAACCCATACTATTACACAAAAACACTCCCAGTCCTGCCTAAACAAACCCTATACCCCTCACTATTGAATTTTCCCTGTTTTTGCATTTTCTTAATAAAGTTTATTTTGCACCCCACCAGTGCAGTAGTTGTCCCCCAAGATCCCCTACCTGCTGGCAGGGTCACACCTCACAATCTTTAAATGTGTTTTTATCCTCACAACACTCCTGTGAAAAAGGGAAGTGCTATTATCCCCATTTTACAGATGGGGAACCTAAAGAAAAGTAGTGAGGAGACTTGCCCAAGGTCACCCAGGAAGTCTTTCAAGGAGCAGAGACTTGAAGCCAGGTCTTCCAAGTCCTTATTAGTCTAACCACAGGACTGCTCTAGCACCCTAGCTAGCATGCCAAGTATGAATTCTCCAGCCTGCTCTCTAGGACCCCCACATTAGAAAACTTTGCTATAGAATCTATTAACAGTTACCAACTCTTTTTTTACCCTGTGTTCTTTCCTACTTCCAGCTGTCAAGCCATTAACAAGACATCACTTCAATACTTTTGGAAAGGCTTAGGACCTGTGCTCTCATGTTTGTTTGTTTTTCTTACTTTTCCTCTGATTTCTTTGCTTCCAGTGTGGTAAATATTGAGGGAAGAAAGCAAGGATTTCCTGCTGTTCATTAATAAAGAAATGCTGATGAAGTGGAAACCTGTGTAACATGAGGCATTAGTGTCCTTGAATTGGCCTCCCACTGCAATTTCTCCTCTTTATTAAGAGATGCTTCACTCCATCCCTTCAAACACCCCCAACTCCACCACATCATTAATAGTAATAGCGCTCCTTTGCCAAATAATGCTCTACATCACCACTAATGATATTTGAATGTTGATTTCCCTAATTCCTCCCCCTTTGTAGCAACATAGGGAAATCTAGTTTTCTTCTTGGCGACCTGCCTTATTTTCTCATTTACCAGATCCACTTGCTTTCCCAGCCATGCATAAAAGCAGATCCACATTTCAAGAGCTGATGCCAGAAAATAAGTAGCATTGTGTGGTTCTATTGGAAAGACCATACCATTCCCCATGCTCCCACTTCTCTTCCGCTATACACAGTCTTTGTTTTGACATGAAGTTACCAGCACGCTCTGGACCAGATCAAGCTAAATAGTCTTTTAACCTGCCTGTGTCTTCTCCTGAGAGGAAGTCTATGAAACAGTGATTTATTGTTATGAGAAAGCCAGGAAAATTTTCCACCTCTAATCTTTCTGCTCTCTTGCCCAAAGCATTAAATAGCTCCCCATGCACAGGGTGTACTTTCCCTTCTCATGTGAGTTGCAAGCCACAGAAACGTTAGTTGCTAAATATATTACAACATGCTATTACACCTTGGCCAGCACCTCCAAGAACTTCACATAGATCTCCTCCCACCCAGCTTTTCTGCTCTGAGGAATTTCACAGATAAATCATTGGAGTAAAACATACTCCAGTGAATCAGCTGAGCTCTAATCCAGTTCTTTTATTTCACATGCTTTCCAGACCCACTGGCAAAGCAGCATGCATCAGCAAGGATTTTATTGCTGAAGTTCACTTTTAAATCAGCAGATTTCAATTCATGTGCACATCTTCAAAGCGATTTTTAATCAAGGAATCAAATCTTGAGGTTTTAACTTGGGGCCCAATCCAGCTCCTATAGAAGTCAAATGAAAGACTCCTATTGACTTCAGTAGGAATTGGATCAATATTCAGTTTTCACTCTGACAAAATTCCCTTTGAGATCAATGGGAGATTTACTTGAATCAGAAACCTCAGGATTTGGACCATTACTATAGCACTGTCAAATAAGTATGATTATCACAAAAAAAACCCTTTTCTCTGTAGATGAGGCATGCTGTACACTGCAGAAGAGGGAGGCAGGGGCTCGGGTGTCTTTTTATCCTGATCCTGACTCATGCTATAGTTTTGGCCCAGTTACTTAATCTGTCTGCCTAGGTTTGTCTCTGTGAAATGGAGATAGAGTAAAGCCAATCCCATACCCAACCTTTGAAGTGTTCCTATTCAATTTGAAAGGTATGTTGACACCAGAAATTCATTTTAATAAATAAACTATGTCCTGCCTACAGGAAAAAGAAAGAAAGACTTCTAATAACCTGTTAAATGATCCAAAAGGGTTGGAGCTCAGATTATTATAATCACACCATAGAGACAAACACTGAAGATTCCTGGCAGGTTATTGGGAACCTTAATGAATTTAGTGCCTTCTGCTTTGTTCAGTTAATATTCACTTTAGTAAAACAAATTAATTGTCTGATTTTTCAGTAGGTGGTTCAAATGTTAGTTGTCAACAAGAGAAGATAATCCAGCATCTTGGCAAAACTCTATTGATACTGTGGCTGCTTTATAAAATCACAGATGGAAACATTCAAATTCATGATAACTTAATTGGAACAAGAAAATCATCAGTTCAGATGAGGTTACAAGATATGAAAACTGCAGCATCCATGCTTTACTAAAGCCATCAACAGACATCACATTTCTTTCCATAGCTCTTTCCTGCTTTCCTGCCAGATTCATTTTACCATATTCTGCCAAGCACCCATTCGGTTCCTATTTACACAAGGCCCAGGCCTGACCTTGCAAGGTCTTCAATTTTCATTTATTTAAATAGGAGTTGAGAAAAAATTAGCATTTCTCAGGAGGAGCCCAAGAGAGGTTTGTGCCTTTTGGAATAGACAGTGCCCAAGAAGTTGCATGGGGGTACTGTAGAGAACAGATATAGGGAAAAATCAGAAATGTTTGTCTAATTCTCCTCTACCTCATCACTTCACCCACAGACTCAGCCTGAACAAAGTAGGATCCCAATTATCAAACATTTTGGTTTTGTAAAACCAAAATTCTGACACATTTTGAAAATCCAATACTCTCTCTCCACCCCCAATTTCATTTATCTTTTGTAGATATTGTAACTAATTCACAAAGGTGAAATGTATTTCTCTGCATAAAGCATGAGTGATTGGGAGGGTTTAGAGGATGTCAAATCCACCATCCAACCTGGACTGTAGGGTTAATACTGAAGCCCCATGCAGCCACTGTCAGAGTAGGAGCTGGAGTAACAACACAAAGTCCCTCTGCAGAGAAGTACTGGGATGCTGGATCAGCATAAATACAGATTATTTAGCTGTCCCCTTGTCTGCTTCTGTTGCTTACATTTGATGCAGCAAGCATCAGGTGTGGAGGCTAATGTGAATGGATACTCTGCCCTCAGTCCCACAGCACAGCCCCAAAGTAGGGTTTAACAATGTAGAGAGCTTGGGCTGGCTGGCCTTCTGAACTTCCTTGCACTTTAGGGCTTGATCTCTGGGAAATCTAGGTCCAATCTGGTCAAAAGTACCTGGTGGTGATCTGAAAACAGATGTGAACTGACTAGATGTTTGTTGATGCCTCTGAATCATCCCCCAATTCAGTGCGACTGGCACCCTCCACTCAGAAGAATCCTTTGCTTGGAACAGCAGGTAGCTCCACAAGTCAGACTGAAATGCATTAGCCAGATTTATTGGAGAAGGTTGCACAAGTCCCTAGATAAAGTACTAAAAAATTCCCAAATTCACTAAAAAAAAAAAATGCATTTTGTTACTACTCTAATCTTTATTTCCATACAGAAAATGCCCTGGGCAGAGTATTTTTATAGTTTATTTACTGAACAAAAATGTTAATAACTTGACCTACAAAATGTAAATGGGACCATAATTATAGAACAAATTGAAAACAAATGAAACAAATGAAAACAAATGAAGACAAGAAAAGGGAGAGACAACACAGAGAACATCAGTGAGTTCGAAGAGCTTACATTCAAACCACATGAAATAATCATCTGCATAAGAGAACTGTCTCAGAAATGCTAACTGTGAAATAATATTTTAAAGGTTAAAGAATAACTATTAAATTGGGGGCCCACTAATCTACACTTAATAAGACAGACATAAATGAGGACAAAATAAGAGGAATTTTTATTAACTAAATCTGTAGAAAAAATATCTATAATTTTCACCTATAAATCTGGATTTATTAAGTTAACAGTGAAGTTAGCATCAGGCTCCAGGATAGGAGCTTTTAGCAGAGAGTTTCTATTCAGTGAATATTTAGCATTGGTCTGTGGAAATACATCTTTCCCACTCAGAAGAATTCATGGTCAGATCGTTCCCACACCACCCACACCATAACTGCATATAGAGGAGCTCTCTCTTCTGAAGCAGGAACAAGCTCCTCCTCTGGCTTCCTCCAGGCCCCAGGGATGCTCAACCCCACACTCTGTACCAGGTCCCACCCCACCCCTTCCCCCAAGCTCCCCAACCCTGCCTCATCCCAGTTTAACTTTTGCCCCTTCCTGCCCCTAACCCGCCTCCAAGTGCATGATCCCCACTTCTCTCTCTGGCCCCCTCAGCAACTCCTGCACACCGCAGAACAGCAGATCACGGCAGGCATTAGGCCCTGGGCCAGAGAGGGAGGAGTTGATTGGCAGAGCCGATGACTGCCGGTGGCTGCTGAGCACCAGGGCTGGATTAACGCAGGGGCTTTAGGGGCTGCAGCCCAGCCCCACCCCACCCCACCCCACCCCTGGCTAAAGGAGGCCCTGGTGCAGCAGGGCTCAGGCTGCCTGCATGCCATGACCTCACGCTGCTCCTGGAAGCAGGCGGCTGCTGGCACATCTCCACACACTGCCCCCACCCCTAGCACTGTCCCTGCTGCGGGAGCAGTGCTTGCAGGCATGAGCAGTGCACAGAGACAAGCTGTCCCCTTCCTCCCAGGGGCACGCAGAGATGTGCCAGCAGCCTGCCACTTCCAAGGAGTGGCATGGGGTCATGACAGGCAGGCAGGCAACCTGCCTGAGCCCTGATGCACTGTTGGCCGGGAGCTGCCTGTTGAGTCTGCATCTCACAGCCCCTCCAGCCCCCTGACATCCCCAACCTCCTGCCCCAGGTCAGAATCCCTTCCTGCATCCAAACTCCCTTCCAGAGCTTGCACCCCTCACCTTCTCCTGCACCCCAACACTCTGCCCCAGCCTGGAGCCCGCTCCTGTACCCAAACTCCCTTCCAGGGACCCCACAAAATCTAATAGCCCCAGACCCACTAGAGATTTAATCCAGCTTTGCTGAGCACCCACTAATTTTTTTCCACAGGTGCTCCAGCCCTGGAGAATCCACGGAGTCGGTGCCTGTGGCATCACCCCCACCAGTTAGATCCAGTGAAAGAAGAGGGGAAGAGTATGGGCTGGGAGCTAACACATTCTATCCCCATGAGTTAACACCATGAGATTTACCCTTCTTTGTAGTTTCCTGGATGTCCTAATAGCACAGCTCCATTGGAACTATATTGCCAGAGAGCTGGAGGCCAGGTTCCAGGCACAGGGTCTCTACTCACATTGTTCTGACCTCCTGTGGATCAGAGAGTTTAAGATCAAAAGGGACTAACAAATCATCTAGTCTGATCTCTTGTATATCACAGACCACTGAACACCACCAAGCCCAGTAACTACAGTCAGACCAAAGTATTACAGTCCTTAGGAGACTGTGCACAGGCAGAAACTGGAGGGATAAAGGTGCACCAATGCCCAAGGCCCCTACCAGTGCAGGGAACTGATTAAGTGAGATATACCCAGATGGTCCCAGCATGTGACTGCACCCCATGCTTCAGAGAAAGGCAATCTTACCTCCCACACAAGAGGACAATACAGGAAAATCTCTGTACGAGACTCCTCCCACAAAGCCTCCTTCCACTGGTTTTAATACAGGAGTGGACTCTCTGCTCTATATATGTGTTAGTAGGGAAAAAATGCAGCAACATTTGCATCACTCTGTGAAAATTTTCTTTTTTTCTTTTTTTAAATAAAGTTGCTTCCATCTTTGGTCTGTCACCTGGAACAGATCCAGTAACATGTAGCATTTTTCCTGGATGAAATAATGTTTTGTTCCATTTCTGTCTTGATTTGAAACATGTTTAAACAACATCATGCAAACAGGTAGTGACATAAAATAGAACTGGTAAAGCCACCATTTGATTGTTTTTCTTCCCGCTTTGGGCAACACAGGACTGGATTTTAACGTGTCTAAGGGTGCCATACATATTTACATCTCGATTCTTCCCTAAATAAAGATTTTTCAAGGGAAAATCCAATGTTCTACTACGGCCCATGGGCTGGATCTGGCCTGTCAGGGCTTTCAATCTGGCCCACGGGATTGCCAGCTCTGTGGTGCAGTGGGGCTAAGGCAGGCTCCTTGGCCTCACACTGGTCCCACAAGTGGCTGGCACCACATCCCTGTGGCTCTTGAGGGGGTGGGGGTGCAGAGGGCTCCATGCGCTGCCTTCACCTACAGGCACCGCCCCCACCTCCCCGCAGCTCCCATTGGCTGGGAATGGGGAACTGCAGCCAATGGGAGCTTCGGGGGTGGTACCAACAGGCAAGGGCAGCAGGAGCCACTGCTGGACATGCTGGCCACTTTCGGGAGCAGCGTGGTGCCAGGGCAGACAGGGAGCCTGCCTTAGCCCCACTGTGTGCCACTGCCACCCCAGAGCTGCTTGAGGTAAGTGGTGCCAGGCTGGAACCCACATCTTTCCTGCACCCTATCATAAGCATAAGTCCCAATTCTGAACCTTAGCGTCCAAAATGTGGGTGTCTGCCTGAACCTCCAAGCTTAATTACCAGCTTAGATCTGATATCGCTGCCACCAGACAGGAATTCCAGTGCCTGCCTCACTCTGGTCTCCCCAAAACCTTCCCTGGGCCCAGACTCAAATGCCCTGGTCTTACAACAAAGGAAATAACCATTCCCTTCCCCTCTTTATTTCCCCCAGATTTCCCGCCTTGGGTACACTGGAGATTACCGTGTTTCAAGTCCTTGAAATGCAACACAGAGAGATCAAGTTTCTTTCACCTCAGTCAGAATCCTGCAAAGATAAGCTTTGCAACTCTGACAGAAAGAGATTTTCCCTTCCCCCCACCAATTCCCTGGTGAGTTCTAACTAGGGAAAAAATCCAACAGGTCTTAAAAAGAAGAAAGACATAAAATGATCTCTGTATCAGTTGACATATACAGGGTAATCTGGCTTAAAGAAAATGAATAAACAGCCTTATCCAAAAGAAATCAATTTAAACATTCAGAAACTACACACATGTAATACAAAAAAACCAATCAGCCTATTGTTTTTTACCTTTGACTCACAACTTGGAAACGAAGATTAGAACTGAGATAGAAAGATTACTCTCAGACCCGAGACAGCACAAGAGAGACCAGACAAAAGACCACACCCCAAAAATTCCTCTCTGAGTTTGAAAAATCGGTTTCCTGATTGGTCCTCTGGTCAGGTTCTGGTTCCCTTGTTAACCCTTTACAGGTAAAGAAATATTACCCCTTAGCTATCTGTTTATGAAAACCCACACCCCAACCCCCTGCCTGAGCCCCTTAACCCCTGCCCTGAGCCCCTGCACTCTGCACCCTCCTGCACCCCTACCCCCTGCCCTGAGCCCCCCACCACACACCACACCTCTCATGCACCCAACCTCCTGCCCTTAGCCCCCTCCTGCACCCCGCACCTCTCCTGCAGCCCAACCTCTTCCCCTGAGCCCCCTCCTGCACCCCTCATGCATCCCAAACCCTTTCCCTGAGCCCTTTCCTGCACATCATACCCCTCCCACACCCACACTCCCTCCTGCACCCCAACCCCCTGCCCCCGCCCTACATTCATGACCCTGCATACAATTTCTCCACCTAGATGTGGCCCTTGGGCCAAAAACTTTGCCCACCCCTGTTCTAAAGGTTTCTCCTTATATTTATGGTAACGTGATGTCTGATTCTTCTTTCTGGAAAGATATGTTGCGATGGTTTGAGGAATCCATATACAATTTACAGACAGTTCATGCAAACTGGAATTCATATTCTTCTGTCCTATGTTATGACTGTCTTTTATTGTGTTCTACCTCAGCTGCCTGATGCTCAGGAGACAGGCAAGGTGTTAATGCTCGGTCTTAAAAGTTACAGATCCTGAAAAGCTCAGAATAAACTCAGAGACCGAGAACATTTGGGTAGGAAAGAAAAATAGAGGGGCCCTTTTTTAATTGCATCCTGTATATTTTAGGGCAAAGATCTGCAGTAAAATGGATTCCTTTTTAATAGTGCTAGACATATGGCATAAGAAACATGCCATCCACCCAGTTGGTTTGAAACCATCACTCCACTTCATTTCAGAAAGTCACTTCTCTCTTTACCTTGCTGTCACTTCATTTTTTCCTGAATATTCAGGAAAAGAACATCAGATGGAACAGAAGGTGGTCAAATAAGATATTGATGAACATTGTCAATGTAAAAAGAACAGGAATACTTGTGGCACCTTAAAGACTAACAAATTTATTTGAACATAAGCTTTTGTGGGCTAAAGCCCACTTCATTGGATGCATAGAATGGAATATATAGTGAGGAGATATATATGTATACATACAGAGAACGTGAAAAGGTGGGAGTTGTCCCACCAACTCTAAGAGAAATTGTCAGTGTACTTATAGGTATGCGTGAAAGTAATTAGAGGGCTAAGATTCAAGGGACTAAGTCCTGCAGTCTTCATTTATGAGGACAATACTAATTTGATTGCTACAGTTGAAGGCTGATGTTTTAAGAACTGTACAAACACAGTGTTGTTCATAGTTAATTTAATCTTGATCTAATCTGCTGAATAAGTTTCCAAGAATTGTGGTGGGCTTCCCAGTCACTATTCTGAATAATATTGCAACCTAAACGAGGTTGTAGTGTGCTCTGATAGTTAGATGCAGATAAACTTGCATTGCTCATTATTAGAATCCATGCTATATTTGTCCTACGACAAGTTGTATAGGCAGTTCTATCTCTTCAGGGATCAGAAATGCCAATATGGCCAAAACTGGCCAACTTGGATGCTTAAAGTTATTTGTTTATACACATTTAGGTAGCTGAATAAAAGTTGCCTGATTTTCAGAGCACAGTTCCCATTGAGTTGTTATTGTTTGAAGTCAGAGCTGAACACTTCTGAAAACCAGGAAATTTATTTAAAAGCCTAGTTTTAGGCAAAGTTTGCCTTTTTTCAGTTCAGTTCATCAATTACAAAACTAGATCATTTTAGAATGGGCACACAGCAATGTTATATACATCTGTAGTGGGCTGGGAATGGTTTCTTTCAAGGAAGTTGTAGACAACACTGACCGAAGCAAAGCAAAGTAATTTCATTTTTGACTATATGAGGCAAAAGCCAGGTACTGTGATACAAACAGAATCAATTTCAGCAATTTGTCTCTTCAGTACTTTTTTACTAAATTTATGCACTTTAATGAAAATATGAATATGATGTAAGCAGAGTCAGGATGAGCTCTACCCTGACATCTGGTGGTGAGTTATGGCGAGTGTGGAAAAGAATTTCAGAGGCTGATCTTGTTTGCATAGGCACACCCACCCCGCCTAGCATAGCCCACGGCAGTCTAAAATGGTTACTTTCACAGCTGAGGGATCCCCAATTTCTTTGTTATTGGGGCAGGAGGAATAAAGTGTTGTCACCCTGATTATGTAAATGAGGAACTATGAAACTGTTTTATGACAGAGTCTCACCATCAACTAAGTAGCACTTGCTAGACAAGGGACATGGGTTCCAAAACCCAGTGAACTGAGAGAGGCTGTGGACAGGTATTTGTACCTGGTGGTGTGGGCCTCTTGTGTGAGCCAGAAGCATCAATTGCACTTCCTCCCCTCTCTCTACTGTTAACTATCAGAGCTGATTTTTGATTCCCTTAAGAATCTAGTTGCAGGTTACTGAGCTGAACTCACTTTGGGCTAATGGTGCACTAGCACTAGGGTTCCCCAACTATGAGCTGAAATCACTAAAGAGCTAAAATTACTGAGCTGAGAGCACTGAGTGCTGTGCTAATTAGTAGGAGAGCCTGAAGCTATATTGCAGAGCAGAGCAGATCAGTTTGTGGGGACAGTTGGAGTGCCCACGGAGCGAGTGGAGCCGAACAGTTTGCGGGGACGGCTGGAGCGGATCACGGGACGGCTAGTGGAGCAGAGCAGCTAGCAAAGCGGAGCTGAGCAGTTTGCGGGGATGGCTGGAGGAGCAGAGTGGAGTGACTGGTAGGACAGAGCAGTTTGTGGTGAAGGCGGAAACAGAATCCCACGCAGAGGCAGGGCAGTCGGCCCCGGACCACGTAAGGTGCCCCTTTCTACCCAGGCGGGGCGGGGGAGAAACCCTGCAGATAGACTCTTGAACTCTGGGGCTGCACTGACCCGGGACAGGGACTTTTGGGTTGCGAAACTTTTGGGACTGTGGGTGATCTTTAGGTTGCTGGACTCTAGGTACATTTGGCATATTGGACTTTGGAGTCTTGGGGTGATTTTGGGGTTGCTGGACTCAAGAGCCCAGGGAAAAGGACACGGCCCAATTTCCAGGGGTGGGTCTTTGCTCATGGTTTGGTCTATGAACTCTAGTTGAGGTGTTTTCCCAATTTAATGCTATGTTGTTTATCTCATGTTATTAAACATTTTCTGCTACACCGAGACTCTGTGCTTGCAAAAGGGGAAGTATTGCCTCTTTGAGGTGCCCAGGGGTGTGTGTAAGATTTTCCCAGGTCACTGGGTGGGGGCTCGAGCTGGTTTTGCATTCCATTGTAGGGAAGGGACCCCTATGTATTGAACCTGGCCCTTGCTGCTCTCAGTTCGGCCTGGCAGAAGGGCTACAACAGCGCACTTAGTGTTTGATTTCTATAACTGTGAATATACATATAATAATTTACAGCAGTTGACCCCTTTCATAACTATACTGCCCTTTGCTTATGGTTAAGAAATACATAGGGACCTTTGAACATATTGTGGAGTGGAAACAAGAGAGCCTAAATATGATTTTCAATAGGAATGGTCCATATCACTTGATTAGCGACGCTTGGTTTTAAAAATCAGCCTCTTTCTATTTTATAATTTCCAGGAATTCTGCTTATTTAATGGTGTTACCTAAACTAAACGCATTTATCTGCACTAGATTTGATATGGTGGTCAAAAAATAAAGAAATCCAGTATAGCATTACCAACCCCTGGAGCCATCCAGCTATTTCTCGTTAACTTGTTCCCAGTATCTCTCAATAGTTTCATTATATTGCATCCTTTTTCAATTTATTCAAATTTATATACAATCTGGATCCCAATTTTGAAGCCCTGGTCCTTCAACAGAAAAGAACTAACAAACAAACAAAAAACCCAGACAAGTTAAAAAAGCATAATCTTACCACTGAAGGCCAATTATTTTAAAGAAGAATCTTTTCTTCTCATTCAACTCCTGCCTACCAGCCTGATATTCTGTTGTGATGGGATCCACAAAGGGACTTGGGTGTTGCAACACCAAGTGTCACAATGCCTAACATTTAGGTGCCTATAAAAAAAAAACAAACACAGGAAGAACACTGCCTATACAGTGAATGGGGAGAGATAAGTGCCTTAGAACATGATCCACAAAGGCCAGTATGCCCAATGAGTATTTAAGTATTTATCCACTCTGTACCAGAAAGAAAAAAAATGACTCTGTAGTCCAGTGGTTAGGGCACTCACCGACTTGGGAGGTGGGAGACCCCAGGTCCAATCCCTCTTTCATTATTTATCCTCTTCAGAATATCCCATAGCTCAGTAGTTAGAGCACTCTCCGGAAAGGTGCGAGACTCTATTTAAATCCTTAGTGCCCCTCTGGCTGGCATGTGTTCTAATCACCATCTCCTCCTCCTTTTGAATGGGACCCAATCTAGCAGGTGTGTTCAGAGGCTGCCTACCAGATTGGGCTCACTTATGATTTAGGTATCTGAAAGCCTATCTTTCCCCAGTTCATGAATCACTCTGGGAGGTAGCAGTGCATGTACCCAGGTTCTAAAACTTAGGTGCCTACCTAGGGAACTTTTACAATGGAGAGTTAGGTGCCAAGTGAGCGTAGGGACCTTCAGAGTTGGGACAGACAAGCAGGAGTTTTGAGGATTGCAACAGTACTGCATATGGGGATGTAGGCTCCTAACTCTGAGGGTTAGATGCCTTAGAATATGTCTACACGGAGTTAAAAACCCATGGCTGGCCCCAGTCAGCTGACTCAGGCTTGTGGGGCTGAAAAATTGCAGCGTAGATGTTTGCGGTTGGGCTGGAGCCTGAACCCTGGGACCCTACAAGGGTGGAGGTGTCCCACTGCCTCCCTTCCAGAGCCTTTCACTGCTGGTGTGTAGCCACATGCTGCAGTGTGGATGCAGCCTGTTTTTCACTGTGGCATGTAGCTGCATGTACCCTACACGCCACCACAAACATAGACAAGATCTTAGA
The DNA here is from genome assembly GCF_003597395.2 of Chelonoidis abingdonii. NCBI lineage: Eukaryota > Metazoa > Chordata > Testudines > Testudinidae > Chelonoidis > Chelonoidis abingdonii. The sequence goes on from NC_133775.1 coordinate 94,411,442, forward strand.
CTAACTTTGTTATCCTGGATTTGTTATTTGAATTTGAATTACTACAGCACCTAGGAGCCCCAATCCTGAACAAAGACCCTATTGTGCTAGGAACTGTATAAACTCGGAGAGCTTACAATTTAAGTACCGACCAAACAGAAGTGGTCTAAAGCCTCTAAATTCAACTCCTCTGAAATTATCTGCACACACATCCACGAGAACGATGATAATAAAAGCTACTTTTTCTTCATTCTTACATGACCCCCATTTTTAGAACTCAGTTTAACTCTCACCAAGCTTCTTTGCTCTGACAGTTACCTCAGGATCTAAACACACCAAGGATGGACACACATTAAATAACTTTTTCCATTAGTAGACACAGATTTTAATGGAATTAAGATATAGACTAGGCCCTTCCGTTTCCCCTTTACCTGCTAATGTACTTCACTGCAGATTATTTAAACAGATGCCTATGTGGAAAACTATTACATTTTGCATGTGTTAGCCTTTTTCTTCTTCATAAGATTTATTGCAAATATACAGTGACATATTTGAGGAATTCCAGGCGTGGGTAAGCCACAAAAGGTCTCAAAGTTTCAGAGTGCGGTAAATAGTAAGTCATAATATATTTAGCAAATGACAATGTAAAACACAGGAAAAGAGACAGAGGAAAAATATGTTCCCGGGCTGCAAAATTATTAATATTGAAAGTCAGGGAACAGTTCTGAAAGTATACTTTTTTAGCTTTCCTAGTTACAAATAAATCAGAACTACACACATATATAGTGTATAACACTCCTGGGGGAATTCTGCGCCAAAAAAATCCAACATTCTGCATATTTTTTTGTCAAATAATGAAAATAATCACACCAGTTTCATTTATTTTGGTAATTTATTTAAACTACCATGCAGGGGGGACGGAAATCACAATGACTTCAGCATTTCCTAAACAGATGAAAGTTAAATTATAAATACTTGGTAACCAATACCCTGCATTCCAGTTTTAATCCTGGATTTTCATTTAAATTACATTACTTTTATTTTGGTGTTTGGTGTTCTGTAAAATAGAATGTTGCTTTAAATTCTCAGACTTTCACACATGAAAGTCATACAGTTTTGCTAATCATTGTCATGCATTTTTTTTTAATGGAAAAGTAAAATAGATCCTGGGCTGTAATCTAACCCCATTGTACCTGTCTGGCACCAGAAAAAAAGTCAGAAAGCACATAGACCTTCCTAGCTGAGGATTCTGTTACTGTCATTTTCACACCCCTGAGCGGGAAAGTTGCTGCACAGTAAAGTGTCAGTGTAGACAAGCCCTCAGCAACAGCCAGTGAGAAGGAGAGAGTGAGTCTCTCTCACTCGTTCGCATGCAGGCAGGCACCCATTCCTACCCCCTTAACATCCTTCCATGGACACACATAGGCACCCCCTTCCCCCTCCCTCTCCCCTCCCCTCCCCTTCTCCCTGCAGTAATCTGCTTTCTGCTGCCAGCTGCTCCCAGCAGATGTGCCCGGGCTGCTGGGGAAGGGGGGGCGGGGTGCCCCACAGATTTCTTTGCTCCTCCATTCTTCTGCATGAGAGCCAAGAAATCTGTGGAAGGTTTGAATTGGGGTGCAGATTCCCCAGTAGTATGATCCTATATAGCAAGTTTCTTTCCTAAAGGCATTCCCCTTGGCTACCTTCCATCCCATCCCATCAACCTACATCTTAAGACAATTTGTTTATGGACATGTAGACTCCTATATGACTATTAGGAATTACAGCCTGTTTGGGGGCTTTCAGCCTGCAAACAGTTACACCCACAAATACCCTTATTAAGCTCAGTAGGACTACTTTTGTGCATGAGGTTACTCACATGGAGGCGTGGTTTCAGGATCAGGACCTTAGCGATGAAATGGAACAAAGAAATTCCACACATGGAAAGAATCCAGCTATTACACTGAGGCCTGAGAAAACCTACCCTTGTTTTTGGGGTGGAACTAGGGACATGCACAGCTCTATTCTTAAAAATAGCTGTTCCTTCCCTTCCCATTAATATATAGGAGTGAGAGGTAGACTCAGAGAGGCACTTTGCCCAGAACACACCTAAGCCTGCTTGTGCCTGTGAGTTGTTATAAAAGATCAGTTAGCAAAGAAACCATTATTGTTCTTTGTGTAACGTTTATTTCAGCGCAGTTGATGTGAGGGAGTTGAAAAGGTTGCTTTGTAAAGAAAGAATGGGCTTAATTGAGAAATATTTCCTATCACAGAGAAGTGAAAGAAACATAAATGCCATGCTCCATTTTTCACATGCATAAAGGAAAAACATGGTTTTATTACAGATTTAAAAAAAAAAACAGGTAATAAAGAAAATATAGAAATCTCTGTGAAAGAGACAAGTAAACTAATGCTTTGATTCTGCTAGGAGCTCCACATAGGTGGACCCCTACTCAGGGCCGTCCAGGGGACAGGGGTCTTCCCAGGGACTTCGGCAGCGGGTCTCAGGGTGGAAGGACCCCCCACCACAGGTCTTCAGGGCACTTCAGTGGCAGGTCCCGCGACAGAAGGACCCCGCCCCCCCGCCACTGAATTGCCACTGAAAACCTAGAGTGGAAGAAGTTCCGGGGACCCAGGCCCTGCAAGAGTTTTCCAAGGCCCCGGAGCGAGTGAAGGACCCTGCTCCAAGGGCCCCAAAAAACTCGTGGGGGCCCCTGCGGGGCCCAGGTCCTGGGGCAAATTGCCCCACTTGCCCCCCCAGGCGGCCCTGCCCCTACTGAAGTCCAATGAAACTCTGTATGAGTAAATACAGGGCTCATTGCAGGATTGGGGCCTGAGCAACATTTTGCCATTGAATTGCAATACAGTTGCCCCTGAACAGACAAGGAAACTCCTCTACATTTAAAAGGTGCAGTAGACAATGACATAGACCACTTAAAAAATATAAAGAATTTTAAAAAGAAGCTACTTGTTTTATAAGCCTAAGCCTTTCAAAGTATAATTCTGTGTGTAACAAACCCTCACAATGCATAGCCTTGCTCTAGTACTCATTAACACAGAACTAACTATTGTCATTTTTTCATCCACTAAAAATAAAGCAATGTGCATCACTAGTGATAAGTACAGTGCTAGGAAGCAGCCCAGAGCAATTGTTTTGCCTTATAAATCAGATCTGAGTTGTGGACAGGCTAGCTACAGTAAGCTGTAGATCACACAAGATGGACGGGAAGCTAAGAAAGATGGAGGGACATGAGAAGCAGCATTAAGTCACTTGGAGAACTCGGAGAAAGATTATATCTGACTTTGCTTGTGAGAATCGTTTAAAAAAATAACTTATTACTTGGAAGGCTTTCAAGTTAAACTGATACTGTTCTACTTCTAGGGGAAGGTTTGAACATTGGCAATATAAGCATCCCGTATTGTCTCTCCTCCTGACCTCCTAAGAAAACAGGATGTAGCAGGATAGACTGACTGAATAAATACTGAGCATGACGTTTTAAAATCTGAGAGTCACGAAAATACATATATCCCTGTTGCACTCCAGGAGCTCTCATTTGCCTGCCCACAGCCTCATTCTCCTTTCACGCATGTAAATCAGGAATAATTCCCCTGAAGTCAATGTAGTTACGTAGGTGGAGAATCACTGCAAGCAAAAAGAGACAAGTCCACTGATGGGAACACAAATAAGGTAACTGCATGCAAAAGGTAGTGTTTACATCCAATTCTGCAATGGGCTCCATGTGGGCGGAGCCCTTTGCAAAATCAGAAGCCAAATGCAAGCAGTTGCAGGCCCCCATACTATGCTCATAGTTGACTATGTGAGCGTGTGCTTAAAAAGATTAACAGTAATGAATGTCATTTTTGCAAGATGAGGAAGGGTGCTGAATATGTCTGGGTGTGACAGAAAGCTACTGAGACAATCATTATCAAAAAATAAAAACAATACAAATGTTCATAAACCTAATTTTTGCAACTGTCAGGTCATTAAACCAGATATTCATCTTTTACTCATAATCAAATAGATGTTATTACAACAATCTACTATTCACCATGAATAATATATGAATAAGATAAGTAACTATTCAAATTGTGTTAAAAATCACCCAATGTTCATGCTATAATATATTTTGAATACTGGGTCGTGCTTTTAAAAGGTCATAAGATTGACTAATTTTATCATTAAAAATAAATCCCATTCATTCTGTACATTATGTGCAATATACTGTCAGAAATACTGACAAGTCAATATGCAAAATTATTATTTGTTCCACAGTTGCAATAACTGCAAACTGCTCTTACTATGTGTTCTTCAAATCACAGGCACCCAGTCCTCCACAGACTTATGTACTTGACTTACTTTACCAACATGCAGACACTCATTGATTTCAGTTGGCTTATGCTCATGAGGGAAACTAAGCATGCATTTGGTGGCTTGGTTTTAAAACATTGGCAATTTAAAATAATGCTTTTTTTAAAGTCACATTATCTATCTCCCTGCTAATGCAGGATTGTTCTTTCACTCTGCTTTGTCCAGTTTACTTTTCAATATGCTAAACCATGAATTTCTACCACTTCCTTTGGGGCAGAAAGGAAAGGTAATTCATCTCTATTGATGCATCTCCTGTAGATATCCAGAAGTTCCCTATTACCATAGTATCTGAAAGTTTTCTGTATCTGTATAAAGAGAGAGATTATTATTTTTTGTTCTCTTTCTTCTGTACCCTGTAAGAGAAATAGAGTTATTGATTTATAAGGTTTTGTTTGTTTGGGGTTTTTTTTGTGTTCATTTGTTTATATGTGTAAATGGGTATATTGTGTGTGTGAATAATTCATTGATAATTCTTTTGTGCCTTAAGTGGCTCTGAAATAGTCTTATTTGGTTCTCTCCACACACACACCCCCTTCCCCCCCCGCCCCCGAAAATATGTTTGAGGCATTTTGGGGGGATTTTTTTTTTTTTAACTTGGATCTCTAAACAGTTCCTAGAATAATCACATTTGGCCATTTCTTGTTCCTTACTTTCTTAATTTCAAAGGAATCATTGCAGAATCCCAGAACCTGGAGGGAAATACAGACTGGATAGAATCTTGAAGTCAGGAGGCTTTGTATAATAATAACTAGAGCATTGATATAGAATCTGTAACTTTCCTATCCTTAATACCCTTCACGGTAAAGCTCTAAACCCCATCCCCTTGAGTTTTCATAGTAATTCAACAGGAAGTTAGTTTCATGAGGATATCTTCCCTGGAAAACTTGCCGTGTGATCTTGCAGAAAACTTGTTTCCTTCTAATACACACAGGGCTGATGTCTGGATGCCGTTCAGCCATGTTAGTCTGTTGCTGTGGCCATATTTCCTATAACCTTATATTGAAGCACTAACAGTCAAGAAGGGTTGGGTTATTTTGGTATATGAAAGTGGTTAGAGAGAGGTTAAATACATGCAGATGTTATACAAGTTTTCTCCAAAGGAATATAAGCAGACTAGGCCTGAACACATGTGCTACTAATTTAGTCACCTCTACAGCTTTGCCAAAGCGATTCTCTGCTGATTTTCAAACCCTGACCCCTCCCCACCATTACTGCACTCCTGTCCCCCACCCACCCACAACTCAGCTAATATATCTTAAGTTAATTGGGACCTATAGCATATCCTGCTCCCTCCATTGTCAACCTCTCTCACACCAGAGGTGAACAATTCTGGTGAATTGGGGGGTGATTTTATGCAACAGGCAAATGGCCATTCCCGGTGCAAATCCAGGTAATCGGAAGTGGAAAATTAGTGTATTTAACCTACCCAGGCCCTTTCAGTATTTTCACATTAAACACCAAAGTTCTTATATTTAAAGCTAATAAAGGTATCAAACTCTGTGAGAAATCATGGCAAACATTTTAACTTTCAAGCACTATAATAATCAGAAGCACAGAGATTGGATTTGCAAGCTTAGAGAGTCAACGAAAAAACATGAACTTCAGTGACATTATACTTACATGATATTTCTCCTAATGTTTTAAAAAATAAACTTCCTAGATTTTATCTTTGTTAAGCCATTGGATATTCCTCAAAGTGCACATGCATTATCATCCCCATATCATGTATGGGGAAACAGACATAAGGTTTGTCCCAAGGACACCAAAGAGGTATGCTAGAATTAGAAGTCAGTTCTCCCGGTCCAAGCTCCTATTCCCTGGTTATACTGCCTCCTCCTCACTTCAGGCTGTGATGCTTCTTCCTTTGGGTATTGTCTTACTGAGAAAATACAATGACAGTAAAATAAGGGTGCCTTCATCCTATTGCTTATCCAATATTGTGATTAATTCATAAACATCCGCATAGCTCTTTGAACAAATAAAGACCAAGTGCTATGGCCTGGATACGCAAAGGGATTTAGCAGGCATTGCAATGGAACCTTACTTGTAAGTGCTTAGAAAAAATCACTGGAACAACAACGTGATTCCCAGAACCTAAGTTAGGTGCCTAGGCTCCCTATACAATGAATGGGGAGAGAGAAGTGCCTTCCAATATCATTCACATAAGTCAGCACTCTAGGTAGGAAGCTTCCTAAGCTCCACCCTTCTCAACTTAGCAATCCATGAATGGGGACCTATCTCCTGGAGTCAGGTGGGTTAGGCACCTAAGTAGTTTCTTGTGGGAATGAGTTAGGCACCTGTCTCGCCCTACAAAAAGCCCTGTGGTTAGAGCACTCACCTGAGCCGTGGGAGATCCAGGTTCAATTCCCTTCTCTCCCAAAGAGAGAAAGATGTTAACAGAGGTCTCTCACCACTCAGGAGAGGGATCTAACCACTAAGCCATTGTGTTGTGCATGGGAGGAGACCCCCAGTGTCTTCGGTTGAATCTGTTCCCCTGTTGATAAGTGAAAGTAACTGAAGGAGGGGGACTGGACCCTGGGTCTCCCACCTCCTAGATGAGTGTTCTAAACCACCAGACTAGAGTGTCATTCTCACTGTCTGACCCAATGACTGTTCCACAGTGGATAAATACTTAAATAGTCACTGGATCTGAGAGAGAGAGAGAGAACTATGCCTCTGTAGTCCAGCGATTAGGCATTAGGGCATCCACCTAGGAGATGGGAGACCCAGGGTGGAAGCATCCCTGCTCAATTAACGGTTTCATTATTTATCTACAGTGAAACAGCTTAAAAAGGAGAGACTGAGGGAGGCCCCCACCAGAATATCCCATAGCTCTGTGGTAAGAGCACTCTCTACTAGGTTAAAAGTTATAATGTGAGCCAAACTGCAACCACCACTTCCTCTGGCCAGATTTTGAATGGGACCTGATCTGGCAGACATGCTCAGAAGCTGCCTACCACATTGGGCACTGCACACATCTTAGGCAGAGGAACACCTGTCTTCCTGCACTTTGTGAATCACTCTGGGGCTTCAATGGGAGATAGGCATCTGGGTGCATACAGGGAGGCAGCCAAGTGCATGCCTAGAGGCAGAAACTTAGGGTACGTCTACACTACAGGATAAGTCCGATTTTACATAAACCAGTTTTGTAAAACAGATTGTATAAAGTCAAGTGCACGTGGCCACACTAAGCACATTAATTTGGTGGTGTGCGTCCATGGTCCAAGCCTTGCGTCGATTTCTGGAGAGTTGCACTGTAGGTAGCTATTCCATAGCTATCCCATAGTTCCCGCAGTCTCCCCCGCCCCTTGGAATTCTGAGTTGAGATCCCAGTGCTTGATGGGGCAAAAATCATTGTTGCGGGTGGTTCTGGGTAAATGTCATCAGTCATTCCTTCCTCCAGGAAAGCAATGGCAGACAATCATTTCGTGCCCTTTTTCCCTGGATTGCCCTGGCAGATGCCATAGCATGACAACCATGGAGCCTGTTTTGCCTTTTGTCACTGTCACCGTATGTGTACTGGATGCCACTGACAGAGGCGATACTGCAGCACTACACAGCAGCATTCATTTGCCTTTGCATGATAGTAGAGATGGTTATCAGTTGTTCTGTACTATCTGCTGTGCCATTGTAAATTGGCAATGAGATGACGGTTATCTGTCATTCTGTACTGTCTGCTGCTGTCATAGGTGCCCTGGCTGAGATTGGCTAGGGATGCAAAGACAAAAATGGGAATGACTCCCCGAATCAACCCCTCCTAATATCTAAAAATAGAATCAGTCCTGCCTAGAATATGGGGCAAGGGTAATAGAGAACCAGTGTACCAGAGAGCACAGCTGCTCCGTGTCAGATCCCGCAGAAATGATGAGCTGCATGCCATTCACAGGGGGTGCCCCTGCAACAACCCCACCCGTTGCTTCCCTCCTCCCCCAACCTTCCTGGGCTACCATGGCAGTGTCCCCCCATTTGTGTGATGAGTAATAAAGAAATGCAGGAATAAGAACAGAGACTTGTTAGTGAGATAAAAAGTGGGGGCAGCCTCCAGCGTAGGATAGTCCAGGCAGGACATTAGCGGTGTGGGGAGAGGAGCCCCAGCATCCCGCTGCTATGATGTCCACGCAGTACAAAATCTTTTCTTACACATGAAAGGGGGGGGCTGATGGAGCTCAGCCCCCAGTTGCTATGATGAGGATAGTACAGCCGTTCTGTACCATCTACTGGGAATGACCGGGATCATTCCTATTTTTACCCAGGCGTCCCTGCTGGCCTCACTGAGGCCAGCCAGGAGCATCACGGCTCATGACGAGGACAGCTTCAGTCCTACTGCACTGTACCATCTGCCACCGGGGAGGGGAGGAGAGAGGTGCACTGTTTACTGCTGCACACCGTGTCTACTAGCAGCTGCAGTATACATAGGGTGACATATAAAAAAGTCAAGAAACGATTTTTCCCCTTTTCTATCACTGAGGGGGAAGGGCTAAATTGACGAGAAGACCCTGAACCACCCCAGACAATGTGTTTGACCTACAGGCATTGGGAGCTCAGCCAAGAATGCAAATGATTTTCAGAGACTGCGGGACTGTGGATAGCTGGAGTCCTCGGTACCCCCTCCCTCCCTCCCTCATGAGTGTCCATTTGATTCTTTGGCTTTCTGTTACGCATGTCACGTAGTACTGTCTGTGGACTCTGTATCATAGCCTGGGATCATTTTTAAATGTTTTGGCATTTCGTTTTCTGTAATGGAGCTCTGATAGAACAGATTTGTCTCCCCATACAGCAATCAGATCCAGTATCTCCCGTACAGGCCATGCTGGAGCTCTTTTTGGATTTGGGACTGCATCACCATCGTGCTGATCAGAGCTCCACGCTGGACAAACAGGAAATGAAATTCAAAAGTTCGCGGGGCTTTTTCTGTCTACCTGGCCACTGCATCTGAGTTCAGATTGCTGTCCAGAGCGGTTACAGTGGTACACTGTGGGATACCGCCCGGAGGCCAATGCCGTCTATTTGCGGCGACTCTAACCCTAATCCGATATGGTAATACCAATTTTAGCGCTACTCCTCTTGTTGGGGAGGAGTACAGAAACCGATTAAAGAGCTCTTTATATCGATATAAAAGGCCTTGTTGTGTGGACAGGTACAGCGTTAAATTGGTTTAATACTGCTAAAATCAGTTTAAACACGTAGTGTAGACCAGGCCTTAGGCACTGAAGGAATTTCAATGCTGATTACTTGGGCATGGAGTGAATGTAAGAACCTACAGGGTTCAGTGGGAGTTTTGTGGATGGCAGTGGAGCCTAGACCTGAGACTTGAGTCCAAAGTACCTTTATGGATTCCACTCTATATATTCATTGTTGTTGCAGTGGTTGGCCCATTTTTTTCACTACTCCCAGCCTTTATTTTAACAAACCAGGTAACTCTTCCATGCGTATGGACCGTCTCTTCAGCGGACCAGACTTGTGTCGTGCGCCTGTGTGTAGTTCCTGGTAGAAAGGGCTTCAAAGCAGGCAATTCAGTGAAGAGCCTGACTGACAGACACAAAGGAGAACAGACACTTTCAGGCCTCAGTGAGTACATACCCAGCTAATGCAAATCATATAGCCCCACATAAAACGCTGACCTAGAGCCATCACGGTGTTTAAAATAGATGAAGTAGAGAACACAATTACTTACAGGCTCACTACCATGGGCTTTGACACCACCCAGACCCATTGCCAGCCTCAGGTCCTGTGCTTTCTTCATTCAAATTGGCCTGGGATGTGAGCATTATCACAGGGAGTCAAAACTAACTGAAAAAGTATTCGGGTGAAGCATGCACAATTGTTTCGATTTGAAAGCAATCTTTGTTCCATTAACTGAAAGCAAACAGAGCCCTGCAAAGCAACAGGCAATTTTCTTACACCTTCATAGTGCCTCATCTGCATGAATCACAATCACCTCCTAGCATTACAAGCACTGCACTCCCAAGCATAGCAACCAATATTAGTGGCTTTCAGCTTCAAATTGCTGCCTTAAGGCCGCTGTGATCCTTATGGCCCTGCACAGTGCCCCTCTAATAGCCCTGGTCTCTTTCTGTTCAAGTTCAGCCTCCAGGTGCTGAGCTACAGAGGTCCAGCCCTGAGTGAAGCTTTCACCCTTCCCTTCACAAATATTGTGGCGCATACAGCACATGGCTATAAGCACAGGAATACTGTCGTCAGCCAGGACCAGCCTCCCATATAGGCAGTGCCAGCAGGACTTTAAATGGCCAAAAGAACACTCAACAGATATTCTTCATTTGCTCAGCCTGTTGAACCGCTCCTTGTGGCTGTTAAGGTACTCCATGTACGGCTTCAAAAGCCATGGCATTAAGGGGTAGACAGGGTCTCCCAGGATCACAATGGGCATTTTGACTTCCCCTACAAAGATCTTCTGGTCTGGGAAGGAAGTCCCGGCTTGCAGCTTCCTGAACAGGCCAGTGTTCCAAAAGATGCGTGAGTCATGCACCTTTCCAGACCAGCTTACTTTAATGTCAATGAAACGCCCATGGTGATTGCTGCTGAGGGTGAGCAGGGAATCAAGGGAGGTCTTCTCCAAGACTGTGGTTCCCACTCTGGTCCTTATATAGCTCACCTGTGCACAGCAATGGTCCCCCACCCCATGACAGCAGAGTGGCGTGGGAAAGTTACCATTAATGGGGCAAGAAATAAAGCAGCTCTGCCAAAGAACCTGCAGCAGCGATTGCCCAGTGTCTCCGTGAGAGTTTTGTGGAGATCTGGAAGGCAGATTCCCGTGAAGTGAGGGAGTCAATCAACATCCAGGAGTGGCGCCAGGGTTTTTGGCACCCTAGGCGGGGGTCCTTTCGTGCTCCCTGTCGTTGGCAGCAATTCTGCAGCAGGGGGATCCTTCTGCGGCTCCCAGTCTTCGGGGCACTTTGGCGGCGGATCCCAGAGCAAGTGAAAGACCCACCGCAGAATTGTCACCGAAGACCCAGAGCACGGAAGGACCCCCCGCCACCGAATTGCCGCTGAGGGTGGCAAAATGCCACCCTCCCAAATCCTAGTGCCCTAGGCGACTGCCTAGATCGCCTAAATGGAAGCGCTGGCCCTGTCAACACCCTGTTCTTCTGCTCAGACTAGATATGTGGTGGTATGCGGATCATACAGACACAAGCCTGCTTTCTGCAACCCTCCTGCCCCCAACATCTTGCTTCAGCAATTCCCAAAATCAAAGCCACTTACTAGGGTTCTCCTCTCCTGTTTGCGCTTTGCCAAGCTCCGACAGCTGTGACTGGCTACCCTCCTCTGGGGTAGAGAAGAGCTCCTGGCTGCATGCATCTCTGACCTCTGAGTTGTCCTCTGCCTCTGCGTCCTCCAACCCCTCCACATCCTCATCCAAGATTTCCTCCTCTTGGTTCGGTCTACTCTCGACTGGCAGGTGAGCCACCGAAGTATCCACAGTGGCCTTTGCAGTGGAGGTGGGGTCGCCACCGAGTATTACGTCCAGCTCTTTGTAGAACTGGCAGCTCGTGGGTGCAGCACTGGAGCAGCGGTTTGCCTCCCGCACCTTGTGGTAGCCTAATGGTAGCCTTTTGGGTAACGAAGTCTGTGTTCACAAAACCCTGCATTTATGCATTAAAGGCTCTGTCAGTCTCTAGTAGAAGAAAAAAAAGAGAGATGTCTTTAAAAAAAAAGAAGAAGAAGAGGGGAATAATGATTCTCTGGCCACATTCCCCCCATGTAATAAATGTTGGACTGATTTTAATAGCTGCTACTTCTGCCTGAACAATAACTGAATTCATTTAACTACTATACCTTGTTATCCTGAGCATGATAAATATGCTCTCAAACCAAAATCTTTTCTGCTCTATAAAAAGCAGGAATTCAGTGAGGGCACTGCCTGTGTATGATAGCTCTGTCTATTTTCAACTGAGTTCCCGCACCTTCTTTCTTGAGGAATAACATTTCTCTGCTACTTCTGGCCATAATTAATATGCCATACAAGAACTGACTCAAAGGTAGCAGCTTTAAAAAAAAAATGCAGTGGATTCTTAAAGTTAGTCTTCAAACAAAAACCCAACAATTACAGAGCAAACCATCAAGATGCTTTCCATAATTTTAAAGAATTTTCTTTTCACTCTTAATAATAGCCCCTCAGTTGCCTGAAACTGAAATCTATTTAAATTTCAATTGCATATTGGTTTGTTAGGAGCACTCAGGAGTCTTAAGCTGTGTATGCTGTTGACTTTTATTATGAAATGGTTGTGTGCGCTCATTTCCAATTGCAGGGTTGCCCAGGAGAACTGGGCTGCTGCCACTGACTTTTTATTTATTTATTTATTTTTTAGAATAAAACATTAGAACGTCAGGAGACAGAAAAATATGCAGAAGGGATCAGATAGGCCAGAACTAAACAGGCAGCACATTGGTTTTGAATGTCTGTTTGCAAGCCCAACCACCTACAGTTGGTGAGTTTCATTTTAAACCATGCACTCTTTTTGAGCTAAATCCTGCCGGATGCTGAGCACCCTCAACTTCCACTAAATTAATAAGGGGTGAGGGTTTAACACCTTACAAAAGGCAGATAGCACTTTGCATGATCAGGCACTTAATTTTACATACAGCATTTCAAGGACTCTGAATTGAGACCCTACTGATTACTAAGGATGCCAATTTTAGTTGGATGTATTTCTGTTAGTTTCATCACATAACATAATCTTTAAATTAAATATTAATCTTTAATTCCTGGAAGCCCCAGAACAATCCTGGAGGGTTGACAACCCCACTGGTTACATGGCCTCTTTTGGCTTGCAGTTTCTCTAATCTATTTATTCTCAGCATATCCAGCATTCCATTGGGCTCTGCTACCCCTGTAATGTTGCTAGTCAGGAGACGGTGTGTTTAACCCTGACTTCTGTTTCTTGCATTTCCTTCTATCCCTGACCTCACATTACACTTTCTCTTTGATTCTGGTACCAGGTACATCTAAAGATAAATCAGAATATGCAACACACATCTCCTTCAATGCATAGCGTTAGGCCTATGGTCTCCAACATACTCTAAACACTCAAGAACAAACTCATTAAAACAGGTTTTCTATATGATAAAATGTATTATGTTGTTATGGTAACAGGAGTTCTAAATATAGGGCAAAAAATAAGAGACACCACTTAAAGATGTGCATCAAATTACAACAAATGAAATTTTAAAAGTAAATCAATGATGGATTTTTTTACCTTTCCTTTGAATAGCACTTTGTAAAATCTTATTTGAAACTCATTTTTATAATTTCCCTGTCATCCTCGTATATCCACACTCCATAACAAGTCAGACATTTGACGTCCAGTGACTGTCAGCCATATCTTCAGAATTTTAATCTCCTGACCAATTCAAACTGGTACCCAGATACCATGATGATGGTTGTCATATGAGAGAACCTAGATAAATAGAAAAACTACAATGACACAAATGCTAGATTCGGATTTTCACCTTTTGGATGCACTGTGCCACCTCTAAATAAAATAAATTAATTAAAGAAAATTATAAATGAAGATCAATGGTCATCAGGAGGAGAGCATTTGCCAATAGGAGCAGCTGGAGCTCCATAATGGGGATCATTTAAAATCTAGCTGGACAAAGAACTAAAATTATATTGTAGGGTACTGCCAGGGCGTGGACTATAGTAGTAGTTGCTGTATTATGGTAGTAGCTAGTAACCCCAGTGAAGGATCAGGACCCCATTGTACTAGCTCCTGTACAGACAAATAATAACATCTGCCCCACCTCCCCCCCAAAAAACAAACCAAACCAAAAAAACCCAGCATCTTATAATGGTAATGGACATGAAGACTTAACAGGTCTTTTCGATCAAATTTTTAGAATTGTGTGTGTTGTGGCTGTCCTTACCTATTGTGTGGCGAGAGAGAGAGAGAGAAACTAGCTATTTTACTTAATTGTATTTTTCTCTCTATCTCTTTTGCTAGTTTTTGTCTAGAAAAAGAATGTGCCTGAAATGGTGGGTTTTGTTTTTTTTTAAAGAAGAAAGTTGTTGTGTAGGTTGAGAACACAGAATTTAGCAACAGTATGCTGCAAATCTTAGAGTTGTGCTGAATCACAAATACTGAGTTGCAACTAACCTGCTGTATGGCTTACCACTGGGTGCTGCTTTTGAACTTAAGTCAGATTAATGAAATACTATAACTCAAAACATACTTGAAACAAGTTTTAAAAAAAAAAGAGTCTTGTCAAAATCCCAGCTGCCGCTGTTGTCCTATAATTCTTCATAGTTAAACTGCCATGGATGTGAAGACTTTGAATGTGCTTCTAGGCAAGACAAATCAATTCCCCTCAGCTGTACTGATCTGAGCTAGCAGTAATGATCACTGAAGATGACAGGCTGCAGCAAGGATATCATTCAGTGGAGCAACAAATTAGCAAAACCTTGAGAAAACTGTTTGTTCCCACCCTCATCTAACTAGATTATGATATGAAGTGGTCCTGCTAGGAAATTGCACAGCTAACACTCTCATCACTCCAATTAGTGAGGATTATAGCACTGCTTTAGGGCTTGGTCCTGCAAGGTGCTCATCATTTTGTCTCTGATCCAGCAAAACACTTAAATACTTGCTTAATTTTGAGCACTTGATAGTCCCATTGACTTCAATAGGACTCTGCACATGCATGAAGTTAAGCACATACTTAAGTGCATTGCTGGACACAGCAATCAGGCCTTGCAGAATCAAGCTGCTAATAATCTTGCTAGGGAATGAGAACAAGCAAGTGATGTTCTTGAATGGCCTAATGAGGACTATTTAACAATAACATGCAAGTGGAGACTAACACCATTAGTATTTGTAAGAGTATTTGTATTACAATAACACTGAGCCCCAAAGAGATCAGGACCCCATTGTGGTAGGTGCTATATGTCCATATAGCAAGAGTTTATAGTCAGCTCAAAGGATGGGAGAGGGGAAGTATTATCTGTAATTTACAGATGGGCAGATGAGGCCCAGAGATTAAGTAATTTGCCCAGGGTCACATGGGAAGCCTATGCCAGAAATGGAACACGAGATCTCACAAGTCCTAGTCTAGGTGATAATTCTCTTCTTGAAGAGGCCAAACATTCTTACAGGTATGACGAACATATCTGAGGATTCATCTCTAAGGAATGAGGGCAGCCATTAATTTCAATTTTAAGTTTGTTTTTGTTAAAATCAGCTTCCAAGGCTGTTGAATGGCAAAATCTTTATATAATCCAGCACAATAGAATTTGTATAACAACCCCTATGTTTTTCTCTCTCCCTACACTGTATTAGAACTCAGGGTCACAGCCACTCTTGCTCACCCAATGGCTTTCCAATAAAAGTTTCCTTTTGTGCTACTTCTAAAGGTGCCCTTTATTTCAGTATTCCTAGTAGCTTGAAAATGTCAGTACTAATGGATTAAAGTTGGAAGAAGGGGCAATATTCATGAGCAGCACACATATGTCTTTATAAATTGGACTCTCTCTCTGTACGGGCAGGTCATGGTAATAAATTGATGGTGAGATTCATTGTTCTATTCATTGCCTGTTTCCACATGAAGGTGGTGTTCTTGCATTTTATTTTCTTCGATGTCAAAGTGACTGAGTAGGAATACTTAAGTTTAAGAAGCTCTCCTTCCTTCTAGCCTACATCTATCAGGCCAGGTCTACACTGCGACTTTAAATCGGTTTAATGGCTGATATACCGATTAACGCTTTATCCGTTCACACGGACTTCGTCCTTAATATCGAGTTAACCGCCTCCTTAAATTGATTTGGAAACTCCTCGCAACGAGAGGAAGTTAGCGCATTTAAAATCGATAGTGATAACTCGGGATTAGGGTTCGTGTGGACGGAAATCGACCGTTATTGGCCTCCCGGGCGATCCCAGAGTGCTTGCAGTGACCGCTCTGAGACAGCAATCTGGAACTCGGATGCAGAGTGCAGGTAACAGGGAAAAGCCCGCGAACTTTTGAATTGCATTCCTGCATTCGTCCGCGTGGAGCGCTCTGATTCAGCACGGCTGGCGATGC
The DNA here is from genome assembly GCF_003597395.2 of Chelonoidis abingdonii. Lineage (NCBI taxonomy): Eukaryota > Metazoa > Chordata > Testudines > Testudinidae > Chelonoidis > Chelonoidis abingdonii. The sequence continues at coordinate 94,427,802 of NC_133775.1, forward strand.
AAGTCTCAAATCCAAAAAG
>NC_133775.1:94429936-94521409 GCF_003597395.2 Chelonoidis abingdonii
TGGCTCTCTGATAACTTCCTCCTCCAGGTGGAGCAGCCTCTGCAGATGCACTGGAGCAGGGCCACCTGGGCCTAGATCTCCTCCTTAACTTCTTCTTACCCAGTGTGGGGTTTATATACCCCAACACACACACCAAGAAAGAAAACCAAACAGCTCTTGAGAGAGTTCACCTGAAAAGATCAAACTACCCTCAGAAGCTCTTTCACCTTTCCCAGCCCAAAATAGACACCCATTTATCCAAGTGTGCTGCAGTACCTGTCCTATTCTCTGGTACCTCTTCGAGTCACATTTTATATACAGTGCAATTCCTTTAATTCTCTCTATTTTTAGTTAGGTTTACTTTTTGGTTTGAACTGTGATGCAGAAGAACATTTTACTTTTCTTCTCTCCACCCTGGCTGTTTTCCAAAATTTTGCTGGTTTTGAATATTCTTTGAATGAATATTCTGAGGCATATTTACACCCCTGTCAATGAGACTGCAGTAGCAGTAGGCTACGTGATCTGATTTTAACATTCATAATGAGGTACCTATATGGCATAATGCAGGCCTGTAAGAACCCAAAATATTTCCAACACCCTATTTCCAGGCTTCAGAGCCAGGATATGATTCAAAATGGCTCTGAAGGAATTAACCTTTGTTATGACAATAGAGCAAAAATATAATCAGGTCAAATATATTCCGTCTTAATTATGCTTGACTACTATGGGACCTCATCAAGTCTGTTGTATCAGGTGACAGGAAGGTTTGCAGAAAGGGACTTTCAAGATGTTTTCTGCCTTGATAGCAATTGATTTTTCATCTGTTTTCTTTGTTGTAATCCTGCTTTTTCTAATGTCTTTGATTCAACAGTCAGATCAGAAAAGAGGATGGCACTTTGAAAATGGTTCACATATCACAGGACTGGAAGGGACCTTGAGAAGTCATCTAGTCCAGTCCCCTGCACTCATGGCNAACCGATTTTATAACATCGGTTTCGTAATATCGGTTTAAACTACTTCGAAATAATCGTGCAGTGTAGATGTACCCTTAGTCTCTCTCCATATCTTTCCCGCCACTACTCTCCCCTTTCAGTGGCAATTTACCACTCTCCCTCTTTGTCTTGTTCCCAATCCTGAGTCACTAAGTTGGACTATCTGGTACCACAGGACTGGGAGAAGAGAGTGTTCAAGGAGTGGGAGGGGAAAACAGCCGCATAGCAGTGGTGATATCCAGTACTTTAGTCAAAAGCCAGATAGTTGTACAGGATAGATATTTAGAATACTGTGACAACTTAGTGCTCCTATTTTTGGTTACCCAGTGAACCTGATTATTATCACTCTAAGAATTTTGTTTCCTCAACTTTTGCACATGATTTTTTGTGTCCAAGGGAGAAAGCTATTAGAAAGTAGTCAGAATTGAAACAGTTTCCAGATTGTACCCTCGGTTACCATAAAGAATCCAAATTCTGTTGCATTATCTTACACACAATTTGATGCTGAGAGTGGAGATTACAGATGGTCTGGTTCACAGTCTGTGTGAACTTCTCCTCCCCCACCCTCCATTTTCATCCCATTTAGTTTGGTGTCCCAATGAAACTTCCAGTAGACACCATTATAATCCTTTTGCTGGGGTTTGTTGGTTTCTAGTTGTCTTGATTGGTTTAATTTGGGGAACCAGTAGATCAAATTCATTGCTCAGGTCCAAAACCTAGCTAGCCACCTGGAACCAGCAGGAATCAGTTGGAACTTTTGAGTTAGAACTTCCAAAAAGAACCCCTCTAAGTTTCACTCTTAAGTCCTGTCCTGAGTAAAATCTGCATCTCAAAGTAAAGCTCACCTAAAACTGTTGCATTTTGCCTGGTTTCAGACACATGTGAAACAGTATACTTAAGCATGGTTTCCACTCAAATTGGAAAAACGGATAGTATCATCTCATAATACAGTGATAACACTCTTTTCATTCCACTAGTATCTCTGGAGGATATTAAACAGAAGCTACTAAAGTTAGCCATTTTTAAATCAGTAGGTCCAGATAACTTGCATCCAAGTGTTTTAAAAGAGCTGGCTGAGGAGCTCACTGGACTATGAATGCTGATTTTTAATAACTCTTGGAGCACTGGGGAAGTTTCAGAAGACTGGAAGAAAGCAAATGTTGTTCCAGTTTTTAAAAAGAGTAAACAGGATGACACTGCAGAGACACAATGATCTAAAGCAGTGTTTCCCAAACTTGGGATGCCGCTTGTGTAGGGAAAGACCCTGGCGGGCTAGGCTGGTTTGTTTACCTGCCCCATCTGCAGGTCCGGACGAACGCAGCTCCCACTGGCCGCGATTGGCTGCTGCAGGCCAACAGGGGCTGCGGGAAGTGGTGGCCAGTAAGTCCCTCGGCCCGCACTGCTTCCAGCAGCTCCTATTGGCCTGGAACAGCAAACCGTAGCCAGTGGGAGCCACGATTGGCTGGACCTGCAGATGAGGCAGGTAAACAAACCAGCCTGGCCTGCCAGGGGCTTTGCCTACACAAGCAACATCCCAAGTTTGGGAAATACTGATCTAAAGGAACAAATTTAGCCATTGCATTGCAATGTTTGATTTCAGTTGTGAATCATCATGCCACGTCACCATGATACAGCCATCAGAATGACACATTATTCCTCCCACTTTGTTGGTCTTTTCTAGAAAGGCTGTAAGCTCCTTGGGGCAGCGACTATGTGTTTGGCCAGTCCCTAGCACAAAGGCATTTTGTTCCTAGTTAGGACCTCTGTGCACTGATGTAATACAATAATAATGATAACTTTACTTCATGCAGGGATGCTGGAACAGGGGAGGGCATGGTCCCCCACTTTTTACCAGCTCTAAGGGCAAGTGACGGGGGAGGAGAGGGTAAGAGGGTGGAGAGGAGCAAGTGGGGGGGGTGAGGTCTTGTGGGGGGGAAGAGGCAGCACAGGAGCAAGGCCTCAGTGGAAGAGGTGATGTAGGGAGGTAGGGCACCGTTTGGATGCCTGTGCCACTCCTCGCCCTCCCTGTTTTAGGGCACTTCTGCTGCTCCTGACTTCAGGCCAAATTCTGCATTCTTTACTCTGGCAAAACCAACCTTGAATAAAATGGCTATTTTGTTTCAGTAAAGGCTGTAACTTGTCCTCTGTGACTATTTTGAAAACACATCAAAGGAACCTTAAACTAAAATAAAATAGATAAGATTTTTATTTATTTATTTATTTATGTGGTTGCAATAAGTTTCTGTAAATACCTGGATTGGGATACATACTTTAGTGGGTTCTATAAGGGAAAGATATGCGTCTTATTTAAAAATGCAATTTTTTTTTTCAGTCTAAAAGGTCAAAATTCCAGGTGTTGGAGGAACTACTGTACTTTTACCAGTATTAATCAGCATAAGATGAAATACAGCTGGGACTAGAAAAGCATTACAGCAGCATTTATAATCAATCATGTCTTATTATCTAGGCTGCCCTAAGATATGTTGTAGCATACTATGCATCTATAAAAAGAGCAGTGTATTCACTGAAATGTATTAAGACCCCGTTGCTAAGTTTTGCTTCATTTCATTTGCATGGTTCCCACAACCTGAGGCCCATTGCTAGATGCTTTTGCCATGAAATGTAATGACAAATAAAATCATTACAACATCCCCAAAGCAAAATGAACTGAGATTCAAAGTTCACCCACAAATCTCTCCAAAGAAATAAGAAAAAAAAATAATCTTTGCAATCTATTCTTGGTGCCTAGGAAACTCAGATGTTTCAGAGAAATTGAAGTGTTTAATCTATCAAGGTTTACCGTCTAGCTAGAGGCCTTCCTAAAAGAGGAAATGATAAATTAAGGCCCTGGACTTCCATAACAGGAAGGTACATGAACATACAATTTGATTTCACAAAGGAGAAAAGGACAAGTGAGTCAAATTATGGGAACATGACTACCTGGTCAAATGATGATGACCTACATTATTCAGCATTTCTTATCCCAAAGGACACACAGAGGAATCATTTCACCCAGCCCCAAACTGAAGCCATCTCCAGGGAGATGCACAGGAATTGTTTAACAGTGTACAGCAATATAAAACACAGAATTTAGGATAGAAATCTAGGACAAATAACATCCACCTAAATGAGACCACCAGAGGCACTTCAGATAGGCAAAGGAAAAAAGGTCATGTCGTGGTACCCCAGAAGCTCTACAACCCAAACAGAAGAGGCATCTCTAAGGAAAGGAAGTGGAGAAGTGTTATGAACCACATCACTAATCTTCTAGACAGTGAGAAACTAAGGCCTTAAGGCTCAGTTTGACTGATTTCATGTCTGGGTCATGTCTGGGTCATGTTTGATGTAGATAAATCTTGGTTGACAGCAGCCATAATCAACTTTTTCAAGGCAAATGTGAATACAAGCAGAATTAGATTGGACAATAGCAGAGAAACATCCTGTGAATGTGTTCTCTGACTAAGCAGAATTATCAAGTTACACATTCAGATAGGAAAGGAATGATCATTGTCTGAGTTTTATGAAAAAAGTATTTGTGAGCATTAAGATTGACTTACAGCCAAGTTAGAGAAGGCAATACACTCATGCAATGTATGTCCAATAAAAGTTTCGAGAACTATGGACTCATTAATTTTTTCTCACCTTGAAGAACTCCAAAGTATTTAAAATAATCTATATACAAGAACTGTTTGCCTACCACACAAATAGGGAGGAATATGAGAGTTTTTAAACACTACATAACAGTTTGGGACAGGAAGTGAATAACACTGTATAAAATTAAATATCTAAGGGGAATTTAAAGAGGCAGAATTCAGTTACCTAACTGTGAATTTAACACAGGAAATAACTTCTCTTATGAAAAGAGTCATGGGGATTTTAATTACCAAATATTTTTTTTACCATTAATTACCTTTCTAGCTTATCTGTAAACAACTTCCACAGCACAGTGCCTCTTAGTAGCATGCTTAAAGCACTGCTCACTGAATCCAACCCATTCCCAGCAGCACCTTGAAGGACTCCCATGCAAATACTGAGCTTGTGAGAGCTGATAAGAGCTCAAGCCAAGGTGAAGCAGGACAGCATTGCTGTAACACTTGGCAATACTGCAGAAGCCATGTTCTTTTTTTGAGTTCTGGCACAGACAGCTGTGTAACCATTCACTAATCCAGAGGCAGAGACCCAAATTTACCAAGTCCTCCACTAATATTATATGTCTACAGAATTCATGGATGTGTCCTATCTCAGACCTGGTCAAGCTCCCCTTGCTCAGGACAGGCTTCAGGCCACAGCGCGCCAAGAGCGTGCTTGGGGCAGCATGCTGCGGGGGGCGCTCTGCCGGTTGCTGGGAGGGCGGCAGGCGGCTCTGATGGAGCTCCCGCAGGCATACCCCGTGGAGGGTCCGCTGGTCCCGTGGCTCCGGTGGAGCTGCTGCAGGCATGCCTCCGGGAGGTCCACCGGAGCCGCGGGACCACCGGACCCCCCGCAGGGAAGCCTGCCGGAGGTCCACCGGAGCCACGGGACCGGCGAGTGGCAGAGCACCCCCCGTGGCGTGCCGCCGTGCTTGGGGCGGCGAAATTGCTAGAGCCGGCCCTGCCTTGCTGGGCAGTCACCAGGTTGCTGTGTTTGGACCCAGATGCTGGATCTGTGTGCTTTCTAGCCCCCCTGGGTTTGGGTACGTTCTAGGCACTCTCTCTTGTCCAGGGAGTGAGCCTACAGGCTGAAGAAAGACTCTTGTCTGGTACCCCTTCTCAAAGATGACCCCAAGACCAGTGCTGAACCCCCTCCCCTCCACAGATACTAGTAGCTTAAACATATCCATGTAGGGTGGCCAGATGCCTGGTTTTCGACCAGAAAGTCCAGTCAAAAAGGGAACCTCATGATGTCCGGTCACATCTACTGACTGGATACACAAAGTCCAGTTACTGCAGGCAAAAGAGGTGCCTAGTCATTACCCGCACCAGCCCCTATTTATCCGGGGCCGCCTCCTACCTTTGTTGGGCAGCTGCAGCTCCCAGCCCTGGCTCTAGAGGTGAGGAAGAACAGCGATCAATGGAGGGAGGGGGGAAAAAGGAGCAAATTGGAATGATGCCTTAGGGAAGGGGCAGGGTAGGAGCGGGGCCTGGGGTGGAAGAGGCAGGGCAGGTGAGGTTCCGGCACTCCTGCTGAAGTGTCTGGTTTTTAAATATTACAAAATTAGCAACCCTATGCCCACCCCTAAGGGGGAACACTAGGGAGCACTGGTTTGTTGTTTAACCTTTCAGGGGCACATGATAATTGAGTGCATAAGACAGAGTTTGCTGAGGGATTTCTAAAACCAATCATTCTTAACTTTTGGCAGCACAAGATATACAGGTCCTGGCAATATAAGAAACATCAGTAAGCAATACCCCTGCTTCAGTTTCCTCACCAGCCTTGAGCATTCTTTTGAGGTTGGTCAGGATCCTTTCAGAGTTCCAAATTCCCTCTTCTTGAGCTCACTCGCCTAGCTCAGGCTTCTCTTCCAGATCATGGAGTCCCCTCTCACTCTAGTTTGGTCTACACTACATACTTACTTTGGTATAACTATGTCACTCAGCTGTGAAAAATCCACATCCCTGAGCTCTCCCGCCAACATAGCTACTGCCTCTCGAGGAGGTGGAGTTAAGTCGATGGTGAGCTCTCTCCAATCAGCTTGAAGCGTCTTCACCAGACACGCTACAGCGGTGCAGCTGGATGCTGTAGACCTGCCCTCAGACTCCTATGCCTCCAGGGCTGGCGCTTCCATTTAGGCGACCTAGGCGGTCGCCTAGGGCACCAGGATTTGGGAGGGCGGCATTTTGCGGCCCTCAGTGGCAATTCGGCAGTGGGGGGTCCTTCCGCGCTCCGGGTCTTCTGCAGCAATTCTGCGGCGGGTCCTTCACTCACTCCGGGACCCACCGCTGAAATGTCCCGAAGACCAGAAGCGTGGAAGGACCCCCTCCCCCCGCCACAGAATTGCCGCCAAGGCCCAGGAGCGCGGAAGGACCCCTGCATAGGGCGCCAAAAACCCTGGCTCTGCTCCTGTGTGCCCCAAACTCCCTTTATGTTTCTAACCATCCCAGTCTGTGTTTTTAAAAGCTAGGACTAACACCAGCTGGTTCTCCTCTTCCCCTGCCCTCATTCTCCATTCCTCTGAAGAGAAGCTGGAGAGACTTGGTTTTACCTAAATTGTGGGCACTCCATTGTTCTGCTAGGGCAAGGCTGCCACGTTGTCGATGGTCTTTAATGACTGTCCCATTTAGGGTACAGCTACACTGTTATAAGAGACCCATGGCACAGCCAAGGCTAGCCTGGGTCAGCCAACTCGGACTCATGGGGTTCACGCTGTGGGGCTATAAAATTGCAGTGTACACATCTGGATTCAGTTTGGAGCCCAGGTTCTGAGATCTCCCCCCTCACAAGGCCTCCAGCCCAAACATGTACATTGCAATTTTAGAGCCCAACAGCCTGAGCCCCATAAATCTGAGTCATCAGACCCAAGTCAGCCACAGTTTTCTTATTGCCTTGTAGACCTACCATCAGAGGCAACCACCCAGGCACAATTCCCCACTCCTTGCCACAAAAAAATAAGATGCAAGAATACCATAGAGACTATTGCAAGGGCACATATATACAGATAGTTCATAATATCGAACAGTCATAAGTTATGCATAAACAGGCCCCCCAAACTGTCACATCTATTTGCATACATATTCTGCATTTATGTGCACAAACAGACATGACTACACACATGTGCTCACAAATTATGTCAGAGGAATAAAGGAGGCCTACTGACAACCTGATTGTAATGTCAAAAAAAAATGGGGGGAGGGGTTTTATGAAACGTTTTATGAAAATCACAATGTACTGTAGTTGCTTTGGCCTGGGGAATGAATGCACTTTATTTGAACCCTCCAGTCCATCTACACAAATGTTAATTAATGTTCCTTTCTCGACTTCACTATGGGAAACCCTATATTAGCTGTTTTCCTCAATTTTAAAACAGTCCATTTCTTGGTGTATGAGGTTCTCTAGACGCAAATTCCATAGGGATTGTCTTTCCATTAAACAATGTCTCATGAACATCTGCTCCACTGCTTTTGTGGCACGGATAAATTTTGCTTTCACTGCATATTTTTTCCCAAAAAAACAAAGAAGTGGTATCTGATTGGAAACAATTAATAATAAAAATTAAAGGTCATAGAAAGACTTCTACATAAACAGCCAAGAGAGAAAAAGCATTAGCCATTCTATTCACCAAGTTAGAGTGAACTTGCTTATGACGAGCCAATATTTACATTATAAATCCACCATTTGAAGCCTGGGGGAAACCATTCCTCATGGTTCCTTGTTTTACTTGGCCATTAAAATGACAAAAACTTGCCTGATTTAGAGCCAGTTCCTGATATCAACCATCCATACCTGAAGCCAATGGAAACTGTAGGCAGTCAGCCCCACTCACAGTCTGTTCCTTCATTACTTTTTTCGTTTATTAGTGAAGCTTTTCCTGTGGCTGACCTTGACTTTTTCTAAATTGTGATATTTTGGGGCATATCATGTATTTCTGACCAGCCATTTCTTTACTCTGGAGAACTGAAATAGCCTGTTTAGCTGGAGATTTGTTGAAAAAAAAAAGTGTAACTGTGTCATAACAGATCAGAATGATTTGTAAAGACTGTGGAAACATTTTTATAAAAATAACTGGACTGTCTCTTGCTCTCTTCATCACAAAAACACACTAAAGCTATTTAAGTGGTTAAGTATCACTACAGTATCTTTAGTGATGACATAACTGTTCCCTTTAAAGCTAATGCCAAAGTTTCTCCATGAACTAGCTACCAGAAATCCTTATTTGTAGACAAAATGTGGGACTACAAGTTCCGTGTGAAGTATAAGAATCAAGACAGATAAACAGTCTAGAACCGAGATAAACAGAGCAGACCAAGCCAGTCCTGCCATTTTTACTAACACAAGTGAGGTGCTGGATTGGTTGCCAAAACTTTTTTTTTTCTTAACCTTGACTGAGCACATTAGTGACCAGCTTCAATTACATGCATCTCCTTGTAAAATCAGTATGAATATTTAATTTCTGTATAGGATTTCCAGAAATGGAGGCTAGCACAGATATCAGATGGCCAGACATATGGCATTCTTTACTGTAATGTCAGACTGTCAGCAATTCAAAATCCCTCTTTTTTTAAGGCAATATACAGACGAACGAGCCAAATAGGGTTTCAAGGAACAACAAAAAAGGCAGAATGGAGAAGTGATTAAACTTGAAACTGGGATCCTGCTAAACTCAAATGATGTCTAGAACTGGTCTTGTAAATGTGGTCATGCCAAGATTGTTCAGAGATGGACACCTTAAAGGATTAAATAAAGGAAATGGTTTTAGAGCAGTAGTAGAGTTAAACCACACCCAAAAGTAGCACAAGGTTCAGATGGCTTAGTCAATGATATTCAACGTATCATGACAATTCATGTGTTGAATATATTCCAGTATTTTGAGCATCTAGAGCAGAAGTGGGCAAACTACAGCCTGCGGGACTGTCCTTTCCAGCCCCCGAGCTCCTGGCCTGGGAGACTAGTCCCTGGTCACTCCCCTGCTGTCCCCCTTATCCTGCAGCCTCAGCTTGCTTGCTGTGCCACCAGCACAATGCTCTGGATGGTGTGGTTGTGAGCTCCTGGGGCAGCGCAGCTGCAGAGCCCAGCCTGACCTGGTGCTCTGTGCTGCACAGTGATGGCAGTGGAGTGGCCCAGCTCCAGCCTGACAGTGCAGCTGTAGTGCCACCAGCCACTGGTGCTCCCAGCAGTACAGTAAGGGGCAGAGAGGGGGAGGAGAGGGTTGGATAGAGGGCAGGGGAGTTGGTGGTGGTGGTTAGGGGGTGGATAGGGGTCGGGGTGGTCAGGGAGGAACAGGGGGTTGAATGGGGGCAAAGGTCCCAGGGGGGGCAGTCAGGAAGGAGGGAGGTTGGATGGGGTGGCAGGGGGCAGTCAGGGCAGGGGGTTCTGGATGCAGTCAGGGGACAGGGAGAAGGGGTGGTTGAATGGAGCAGGGTTCCCAGGTGGGCCATCAGGGAACAGGAGTTGTTGGATGGGGCAGGAGTCCGCGGGGGGACAGATAGGGTAGGGGGTCATGGCCTGGCCCCCACCTCCTAACTGGTCCTCCTTACAATTTATGAAACCCATGCGGCCCTCAGGCCAAAAAGTTTGCTTGCCCCTGATCTAGAGGTAGAGGTCAAAAGAGAAGCCTGACAGACATCACTGTGACCATGAAAAGGTCAGGCAAACTGGTTAGATTAAAGATAACTTGCAGAGTGGAAAGATATGGGCTCATTGGAGAAGGGGTCAAATAAATTAGCAACTGACTGATAGTGAGCTACTAGGGTTTGAATTAATATTAGCTAAGCTATCCTGATGTCAACAAGAGGTGGTAAAATGGGATGTAGCTTTTAAAGATCTCATGGGCTTGTCATTCCAGTAATCTGCTATTGATTGAACTGATGCTTTTCATAGCTATCATGTACAATCGGTACTGGGAGTTGGGGATGTGTGTAGAGCGAGGAACTGAATGCACACTTCCAGCAGCTGAAATCCACCAGTATCTCATTCTCTCCCTTAACACCTTCCAAAATGAGGAGATAGCCTGACTAAGGACCTCAGGATTTGATCCTAAATCTGTCATTAAACTCTGGGAACCTAGATCATGTCACCTGTGCACCATGCTCAGGATAGTACAGGCCAACACTGTGTGCAAAGACATGTCTCTGTATGACAGATATAACACTGCTGCTGCTTTTCTTCACAAGTGCGATGTTGGAGTGCTGCATCATGCATGACCAGCTCCCGGGTCACGCACGGTCTCGGAAGAGAAGGCAGGGTCAAAGGAAACTAGGGCACCATGGAATGAATTGAAATGGCACCTGGTAATCCCCCTCACAGTGAATGGTTAGAAATGGCAGGAGAATGTAAATTAAACCTGACAGAAACAACTTTAAACAGAGCAATAGAAAAATAAGTCCAGCTAAAACTTTAGTTAATAAAGTAATTATCAAGGGCCTGAGCTTGTGTTTTTCAAAATGCAGATTAATTGAATTGTCAAAGGTCAAAGAGCTGACAGTGTTATTAATTAGAAGCATCTATTTCTTTCATTATTCTTCAGCAAAGCAATCTGGAGTGGTTAAAGCATCTCTTTTAGTATTCACCTTCTTCCTATCCATAGGAATCTACATTTCTGAGTTAACTAACCCCTGGCACCTACTTGATTGCTGTGCTGTTAAATACAAAAGCTAAGGTTGTCTAATAAATACACATACAATTTATATTTCATTTGGCTGTGCAGTGTTTAGCACGTCTGGTCTCTGTGTAAAGTTACATCATGGACTATGGTTTTTTTGGTTCAGTGCTTACCCTAGGTAACAGGTGCTTTGCTTTCCAACTAATCTTCCAGTTCCATTATCCAGTCTAGTCAATACCCTAGAGAGCTGCTCCACATATACTAGTCCTTGACAAAAATTTACTTTTAGTTTTCTTTTTATTGCCAACATTTATTCATCCTCAGCCACCTTGGTTTTAATATCAGTCCGTCATAGCACCAGACCATTACAAGCTTTGACATTACAATGCACTGTACAAACCTAAGGAACAAAAATGAAAGCCACATGTTCTAGTTGTTTATGTCCTAGTCCCAAGATGCTAAATTCAGTGGGAATTTTCATAGAGTTTAAGGCCGGAAAGGACGACCAGATCATCTAGGCTGGAGGTGGGCAAATTACGGCCCGCGGGCCACATCCAGATTAACCCTCAGTCCCTCCCCTGCTGTCCTTCCTCCCCCGCAGCCTCAGTTCACCGTGCTGTCAGCGCTCTGGGCACCAGTGCTGGGAGCTCCTGCCAGGCACCATAGCAGTGTGGCTGGCTCTGGCCGGGTGGTGCGACTGCCAATCCTGCTGCTCTGGGCAGCATAGTAAGGGGACAGGGAGTTGTGGGGGTGGATAAGGGGCAGGGGGTCCTGGGGGACAGTCGGGACAGGGAGCAGGAGGTGGTTGAATGGGGCAGAGATTCTGCAGAGATTCTGCCAGGAGGCAGTCAGGGGATGGAGAATAGGGGGTTGGATAGGTGTGGGAGTCCCAGGGGGCTTGTCAGGGGGCGGAGGTGTGGATAGGGTTTAGGGCAGTCAGGGGACAAGGAGCAGAGGGGGTTGGATGAGTCGAAAGTTCTGAGGGGTGCAGTCAGGTAGCACCTATATAAGAAAAAGCCCCAAATGTTGGGACTGTCCCTATAAAATCGGGTAGGGTGACCAGATATCCTGATTTTATAGGGACACTCCCGATATTTGGGGCTTTGTCTTATGTAGGTGCCTATTATCCCTCACCCCCGTCCTGATTTTTCACACTTTCTAGCTGGTCACCTTAAAATCAGGACATCCAGTCACCCTACAGTCAGGGGGCGGGAAGTGGGAGGGGACAGATAGGGGGCAGGGGCCAGGCTGTTAGGAGAGGCACAGCCTTCCCTAACCAGCCCTCTACATGGTTTCAGAACCCTGATGTGGCCCTCAAGCCAAAAAGTTTGCCCACCCCGATCTAAGATGAGCTAGGGTGACCAGATGTCCCGATTTTATAAGGACAGTCCTGATATTTGGGGCTTTGTCTTATATAGGTGCCAATTACCCCCCACTCTCATCCCGATTTTTCACTCTTGCTGTCTGGTCACCCTAGTATACCACAGGCCATTAAATTTCACCCAGATATTCCTGTATTAAGCCCAAAGACTTTGGTTAGATTAAAACATTTCAAAATTGGACTTAAGCACCGCTACATGGATCACACTCAAAGTGTCTGACAGCCACAGGATGAGCTGTTGCTTTAGGGGGGTTGAGGCCTCAGTTTCACCTCTGCTAGTTTTGTCCTGGCTCCCCATCCGGAGGTAATGAGTAAAGTGGCCTGAGAAGGATTCAAATGACAAGAGCTAGGACTGCTGGGGGATAAAAGGGCAGGCCTTGGACAGAGAGAGCTGTCTGAGGCTGTGGGTACTACTGAGGGGGCTGGCCAGAGAAGAATATATTATGGCTGAAGAAGTGAAGTGAACAGGTGATACCTATATACTAGTGGCTTTTACTGTCATATCCTCAGATTTGTCTGAGCATGGTTAGATAGGGTGGCCATATTTCCCTGTGCTGGGACACCTGGTAATATTACTCATATTCAAGTGAGTTCAACAGCAATCAGTTAGAACTATGCAGTATCGACGTTCAAATTAACATCAAGTTGACTGAGCCCATGTTAAAAAGAAATACTGCATAGCTGGATTCTTTTTATTTACCTTATCTTTAAGGCTTTAGGGTTCACATAGGGAGAGGTGACTGTCTGTCTGTCTGTCTGTCTGTCTCTCACTCACTCACACACACACACACACACACACCCTCCCTCCCTCCCTCTCATAAACCTCTCTCACGTGGGGTGGGCCGAATGACCCGACCCTCCCTGCCCCGTGCTTTCCATGCCTGGCTGGGCCCCCATGACAGACCTGCCTCACCTGGTGCAATGTCTTCTTGAGGCAACATGTGAGTGGGGCATATGGGGGTTACATGCCCCCCTCCCCAGATTTTTATCAGGGTTCACACCAGAATGTGGCCAGCAGCACCCTTTCGGCACTGGGTAGGAGGGAAGGGACAAGAGCTGCTTCCAGCTGGGGGGGCAGAGGGGGAAGGGATGACCTGGCCCCTGTCCTTTGCAGAGCTCTTCCCCACCACCCTGCTCCCCTGTGGCTGGAAGTACCTTGTCCTTTCCTGCCTGCGCAGTGTCAAAAGGCAGCTAACACCTCCAGGCTGCTCAGGGCTACTGACATAACCCAGTTGCCTCCTGTCTACCACTTGGGCAGGAGGGAGTAAGCACCAGGACCCAGGGAACCTGACTGCAGGGGCTTCAGAGAACCTGGCCAGAGAGGTGGCTTAGCAAGGGAGGGTGCCTAGGGGACGGAGCAGCCCCATGCTCCCTGGAGGCAGGACCAGGGCGGGTGAGAGGGTGCTAAGTCCCTGGCTGTGGGTCTGCTGTGGAGCCTGCAGGGTTGGGGTGTGAACAGGCTGGAAATTGATCCCTGGCACTGCCACTCCAGAGCTTAGCAGAAGGGCAGAGAGAGGCTTCCCTGTGCCTGTGTGGGGCTTTGGCACATGCAGAGTTTGGCTCCTGGCCAGCACCATGGGCCAAAGGGTCTTGGGCGTTCCTGGGGCACCAGCCCAGCCAGAATCAGTAGGGGAAGGAAGGAACCTGCCAGTCAGGCTGTTGGTGAACTGAGCTCTCCAACCAGGAGCTGATTCTCCACATAGCTAAATACCTTTTAAAAATCTGGCCTCGTTTATTAAGTCTCATTAGAAGTTGATGAGACTTAGGCTTCTAACTCACCTATGCACTTCTGAAAAACTTACCCCTTAAGCAGGACCTTAAGTACTCGGCTGTAATCAGCCCACTTGATTCAGAAAGACCGCTGCTAGAGAAACGATGCTGTTGTAATGTTACAGGCTATGGTCATTGTTACGGCCCTATCTGAGTTCTGGTAGTGGACAGTTATCAGTCTGTCATATTGGACCCTACCTTTGGATTCTATGTGCTGCTAAGCTCCCTGGGTCTAGGTAGTGACTAATCACTATTCTTAGCTCAGGGAGGAGTCAGAAGGATGGGAGAATGGCAGGAGTTTTAGCCTTGCCCCCTCTATTCACCTGCCAAAGTAGCTGACCAGTCACGTGATGGGAAGTTGGCTGCTTCATGAGATAACTTACTTACTCCTTCCACAAGTGTTCTGAGACCATTTCATTTCCTTGTCTGTTCGTGGGGTGGTGAGATGAGCACTGGGCATTATTCAGGGCACACTGTAAAACCACAATGCACTCTACAATCAGTGCTAAATTTTATGATGGTGACCAGAGTTTACACTTAAATAGTGGTTTGTAACAAAACGGCTGAAAATTATTCACAGCTTTGAACATACCACAGGGTAAATATTTGGCTCTTCATATGTGAAGCAAACTATTTTCAAAAGCTGGTAAAGTGCTTAAAGGATATCTTTGTACTGATATGATGTATTATACTAATAAAGAGTAAGTCACTGGCCAAAGCAGATCCTCCTATTTTAGTGCAAAGCAATTGATTAATTAGATAGAAAAAATGATGGGTCCAGTGGAACAAACATACATAATTATATGCAAATACTTTCTCAGGTATTTTATATATACAGACTCATGATATCACTGGCATCTGTGGTACATGAAAGTTTTCGCATGTAAAATTGAGATGCTGTGCATGTTCACCAACAAGCTTCATATGCACACATGGTTATTCAAAGTTAATGTTGAATATGGGCTCCCCAGCCTGTTCATTTTTCTTTATCTGCCTCCCGAGCTAAAATCCTACAAACATTTGAGTACAGCAGTCCCAAAAGAGAATTACTTGCATGCTAATGTTATTTCTGTATTCAAATATTTGCAAGGTCAAGGCCTTAGGACCCAATCCTGAAAAGATGCTTAACCTTATGCATGTGCATAAGTCCATTCAGTGTCTCTACAAACATGTGTAAAGTTACTCAGATGTAAGGATCAAGGTCCTAGACCAGAGGTGGGCAAAATATGGCCCACAAACTGCATCATGTGATTCGGCCCCGCTCTGGCCAGGACGCTGGGTCAGGGGCCACACCACGCGGCTCCCAGAAGCTGCAGCATGGCCCCACTCTGGCTCCTAAGTGCTCCAATGGGAGCTGCAGAGGCAACGCCTGTGGATGGGGCAGCATGCACAGGCATCTGTCTGCGCCTCCACATAGGAGCCGGACAAGGGACATGCCACTGCTTCCGGGAGTTGCTTGAGGTAAGTGCCACTCGGAGCCTATATCCCCTGAGCCTCTTCCCAACCGTCTGCTCCAGCCCTGATCCCCCTCCCACACTCCAAACCCCTTGATCCCAGCCTGGAGCAACCTCCTGCAATCCCAAATATGTCATCCCCCGCCCCCACCCCAGAGCCTGCACCTCCAGCCAGGACCTGCACCCCTTCCCGCACCACTCCTTTAGCCCTGAACCCCTTCCCACCCTCCAAACTCCTTGGTCCCAGCCCAGAGCACCCTCCTTGTCAAGGTATCATTCCCACTTTGAACTTTAGCATCCAGAAAGTGGGGACCTGCATGTACCCCTCTAAACTTAATTCCTAGCTTAGATCTGATAGCACAGCCACCAACCAGAAATTCCAGTGTCTGATACACTCCCTGTCCCCCCAAAACCTTCCCTGGGGAGCCCAAGACCCAAACCCCTTGGGTCTTAAAACAAAGAGGAATAAACCATTTCCCCTCCTTTCCCCCTCCCAGATTTTCCCCTCCCTGGGTAACCCTGAGACATCACTGTGATTCAACTCCTTGAATCTTAAAACAGAGAGGAATTAACTCCCCCCCCCCTTCCTTTTCCCCCACCAATCCCTGGTAAATCCAGACCCAATTCCCCTGGGTCTTGCACAAGAAAAAAAAAATCAATCAGATTCTTAAAAAAAGAAAGCTTTTAATAAAAGAAAGAAAAAGTAAAAACTATCTCTGTAAAACCAGGATGGAAAATGTTTACAGGGCTTCAGCTTTACATAGACTAGAGGAACTCCTTCCCCCCCAGCCTAAGATACAAGTTACAGCAAACAGAGGTAAAATATCCTTCCAGCAAAATACACATTTGCAAATAAAGAAAACAAACATAAATCTAATCCGCCATTTCTAGCTAATACTTACTATTTTGAACATGAAAGACTCTTTGAAAGAGTGGAGACAGATCTGGTTGCACGTCTGGTCCCTCTTAGTCCCAAGAGAGAACAACAAACAAAACAAACAGCACAAAACAAAGACTTCCCTCCACCAAGATTTGAAAGTATCTTGTCTCCCGATTGTTCCTTTGGTCAGGTGTCAGCCAGGTTCACTGAGCTTGTTAACCCTTTACAGGTAAAAGAGACATTAACCCTTAACTATCTGTTTATGACACTCCTACACCCCAAACTCCCCACCCCCAATCCCACCCCAGAGCCTGCACCCCAGCTCCAAGTTTGTGAGCATTCATGGCCTGCCATACCATTTCTATTCCCCGATGTGGCCCTCAGGCTAAAAATTTCCCCCTTCCCTGGTCTAGACTGTAAGATTTGGGGCCCTGAATGCCTTTTACTTCATGTCTTGTAGAACACCGAGCACGTTCTGGGCGCCTAAATAATAATCCATATGAAATTTTCTTGAAGAGTCTTATTAAACCAAGGGTTTGTAGATACAAAGATTTCTAAACTCGCTCTAGTTAAAAATAAAAAATCCATTTCACCACTGACCGTTGAAGCTCTAAGATCAAAGCCCATTAAAAAGACAATTAAATTTTTCCATTACTGAAGGGAAATGATTAATTTGTGAAATGGGAAAAATAGTTATTTCAAAGCCCTTGGTACAGTAATAGGTTTGCACTGTAATGGGACTCTACTTTCTGCTGCACTGTAATGGGACTCGACTTAATTTTTCATTTGCTGCTAGGAAACAAGCAATAACCAAAAGCTCTAGAACTTGAAGGCTTTTTTTCCTGTTTTCTCCACTAACCTCACACAATGAACAGAATTAATCAATCCTATTATCTTTTACCTTTTGGGGTGTGTGATCAGCCACTCCCCCCAGTGGCTTCAGTCTGCAGGGCAGCAATCCTACCTAGTGGCTATGATGCAGTGGTAGAGGAACCCATGCCCTCCCACTGTACTGAGTTCCAACCCAGTGTCCTGGAGGCTGGTTTGGCAGCTCACCCATCTCCATCTTATGTCAGCCTCTAGATGTCTTCCCCGAGTCACTTCCTACCTCTGTCTGCACCCCTAGCCAGCCACTGCCCAACCCTGGGGAATATCACCTTCTGGGCTTCCAGCCCCATAGGCGCCAACGCCCTGGGTGCTCCGGGACTGGAGAACCCATACGGAAAAATTGGTGGGTGCTCTGCATCCACCGACAGCTCCCCACCCTAGCTCACCTCTGCCTCTGCTCCGCCTCTGCCTCCTCCCCTGAGCACACCGCTGCGTCCTGCTTCTCCTCCCTTCCTCCCAGTGCTTGTGCCGCAAAACAGCTGTTTTGCACGGCAAGTGCTGGGAAGGAGGAGGGAAGAATGGGGAAGGCGGCGCACTTCAGGGAGGAGGCCGGAGCAGAGATTGGGGGAAGGTTCTGGGAGGGGCAGAGTTAGGTCAGGGACTTTGGGGAGGGGGTGAAGTTGGGGTAGGGGTAGGGGTGGGGCCGGGGGCACGACCCCCCACAGGCCCTGCCTCTTGTAGTCCTAGTTTCATGTCAGCTCTTGAGGAGGGCAAGTGACCCTTCACCTAAATCTGGGCTGTAACTTTTACAGTTGGGAGTTTTGTTTGTCAGACCTCTTGAAGCCAGGCTAATCAGTGTATGCCATTTCCCCCCAGTTTGGCATGAAACTTCCACACAATTATCTATATTATGAATTTGCATTATTGTTCCCTCTTTCCCTCACCCTCACCATAGCTCATACAGAGGAAACATTTTTTAGCTTTCCCACTGAGCTGGGAATAGAATCACTATCCAGTTTATAAAGATACAGTAGTTTTTGACTATTCTATGTGTCCAAAAAATTACATATGTCACACAGATGTTTATCCTTAACATGAATTCATTTTTCCACACAAGTATCATCAATCACATCCATAACTGTAAAACAATTTCCGTATGGTGCTTACTAACACTACCTCATTTGACCTGTAAAGAATCAAAAGGGTTAAGGCCTCTTTTTTTTTTTGTTAAGAATTAGAAGGTCTAAAATATTAATAGAAAAGCTTAAATATTGGAAAAGGGTAGGGAGGGTCAGCTGATTTTTGAGTAGGTCAGCGTCTGTTTCTTTCAAGGGCTTTTCTGACCAAGTTACTAACCTTGACAGTTTACCTATATAAAATTGTGCCAACTTAATTTCCTACATTATCAGAAGAGGACTAGAGGTGGATACTCCTTGAAGGATCTAATAGATTCCTGACATCATACTTGAGAGTCTATTCCAGCCTTCAGTTTAAAGGATGGAATCCATGAAGAGACTTAAGGGGTGCAACACTACCATCACAGCACCTAACTTTTACGTGTCTAGAAAATCACAAGAACAACACTATAATCAACAAAGCTGTGTATGGCTACCTTTGGGAAGAGACCGGCACCTCAGCATGTGATCCACAAAAGCCAGCGTGCTCAGCAGTGCCTTACCTAAACTAGCTAAGGGGAGATCCTGATGTGCTAAGCCCTGCCCCTTTCTCAGTGATAGGTGCCTCGCCATGCTATGATCCACCAACAGGAACCCCTTTCTCAGCTTAAGCACCTATGTAGTTTCATGAGGGACTGAGTTAGACACCTGCCTCACTCCACACAAAAAGAAGAGAAGCAGGCACTCATGTTCACCTTTAGCCCTGTGGTTAGGGCACTCACCTAGACTGTGAGTAAACCCAGGTTCAATTCCTCCCTCCCTGATAGCAGCAGAGAAAGGATTTGAACTGGGGTCTCCCATCTCTCAGGAGAGTGCTCTAACATCTGAATTATGCGGTACTCTTAGGTGGGGAGGGGTACTCCCTCAATCTCTCTTGTTGAAGTTGTGCCATTACTTTGCCCGCCTTTACAACCAGGTGCTTCCTCTCTGTATATTCTTCCTTAAAACATTTCCCCTGGGGAGCCCTACTTTATCATAAGAAGCATTCTCTCTCTCTCTCTCTTTTTTTTTTTAAACAACACTCTGTACTCCTCTACAATATACCAGCCTGTATCTTTTTGTCTGTGTATTAAGCCCATTGAGGGCAAAACCATTGTCTTCTGTGTTCAGTAACATGCCAGACAATATGCCAGAGATCTGTTAAGGCTATGCCATGGCAGACTGTCACAATGCTGGCCAATACCATGGTTTGAGTTCATTAGAAATAGACAGGAGTACATTTTGTACATGTGGAGTCTGCTGATTGAGTAATCTTCCAACTAAACACACTTACCTGAATATTCATAGTCACTTAGAAGGCAGTCTGATTTCCTAAGCGCAACTAGTCAACTCAGCAGTGGCTTGGTATGGATTCAAAAGAGAAATGGTCAGACAAGAAAGGATTTTAGAAATTGAAAAGCAGTTGGTTGCAAAATCTGAGGAAAAGAAATTGGGTAAATTTTGGAAGAATAGGAGAATGAGGATGGCTCTGTATGTATAGTGGGCTCCTAGGAAGCTAAGAGAGAATTTAAAAATCAGCCTATTACTTCACTAACGCCATCTTTGACCAAAACAATGGGCTAAAAGCTGCCTTCAGTTAGTTTTCTACAACCAGTATTTGTTCCACTTGTCTAAGGTTTATGGATTAGTGAGTGGGAAAAACCCACTTACCTTATCTTAATTCCTCATCTTATTTAAATCACATGTCTAAAAAGCTTGGGAAAAGTAAGGAAGCTGCAAATGTTTGGAGCTGACAAACATAGCCACATCTACAGTTGTCTGAATGGGTGAAATGCTTGCCTAAGAATCAAAGTGATAAATTTTGCCTCCCATAACCCTACTAAACTCACACTGTGTAGCTAAGGACAATTTAGCCCAAGGTGTCAATAGCAAGGACAGTTAGAAATGAGGCTCAGTAACCTATGCTGCCTGGCAGCTGCTGCAAGTGATAATAAAACATCAAGGTTGAGACAAAACTAGTTAATGGGCTCCCCCTCCCACAAGTGAGTTTATCAGGCAACAGATAGTTCTGGGATGCAACAGAATCCCAATGTCACCCCAGATAATCCTCTTAAAGTTTTCAGGCTTTCTCTGAAAGCTGTCTCTGTAGATGTTAGCTCTTAAAGCAGACAGTAAATTCTAATTCAGCAAGAGCTATTTTAAATAAGAAATGCAGGGGTCTCCATGGTGATTTTAAGTTAACAAACGTAAGGCCTAGTCAGGATGAATTTGTGTTTAAAAAAGAAATGAACTAAAAGTACTCTTAAAAGAAGCGGAGGGAATGGAATAAAAAAGAGAATTCTGATAATTTCCTACCAGGGATTTATCATCTTTCAGTTACAAAAGAATAAAACAAACCCACCCAGATGGTCTCCAGGGAGAATGCTGCTGTTTATAAATGGTGAGATGGGCTGTGATGGAATGTCCAAATGAAGTCAGACAGCCTGACTGAAGGCCACCAACTAGCCAAGCACCTGACATGCTGAGCATCTGCTATACAATGTTATTGGCTTTGAGCCAAATCCTGTAAAATACTGTGCATTCCCCAATTCAAATGGGTGCTTAGCACCTCTCAGTATCCGAGCCATGGTCTTTGAGGGCCCAATCCTGAATGACAAGCATTCCCCCTAACTCTGTGCTATGAGAGTGGGATGCAGGATTGGGTTCTGAATAGTGCAATAACCGAGGGTGAAGTTTAACAGACCGATCCATGTAAAACCTGAAAGATGTCGATTTAAGTCCATATATACCAGCATAGAGTGAGAACATCCAATCTCCCTCTACCTATCAGTTGTAACCATAAACTAATGACTTCCTCCTTAATACAATATGAGAATCAAATTATCATTTGGTTTTGTTTCTAGCTGAGGAATGACTTCAGTGATACAAGCATTAGCCTGCCAAGTCTCACATGCACCATAAATACAATCCAGAAAGAGGTGTCATCCGAAAACAGCTGCAGACCGTTGCTTAACCCCCCAAATCTCAGGAACTCAATCAACTCAGCACTAACGTAGGTCTAATATGCAAGGATTTGCATAGGTTGTGAAGTGTGCAATGTTCACACGGGCACCATATGTTCTCTGGCCAACTAGAAAAGGACAAATTCTTAGTATGGCAGCGCTGAATAATACTGTACTGTGCCCAATCTCCTGTCCACGGTAGTGTAATATCTCCCAGGCAGAAGTTATGGAGGCCTTGCATTTCAATCTGTGAGATGTTTGCTGTAGACCTGCAACAGCAAATATACTTCAGTTCCTACACTCATGATGGGAAGCTAAGCAAGCTTATTGTGTTCTAACAGTTGACCGGTTTTCTCAATAAATCAACTTCAAGAGATATAATCCAAGCACCACAAACTCCTGTTGATAGCACATTCCACATGCTGTTAATCAGCTTTATGAAAAGAGCTAATTAGAAATATTGCAGCTACTTCTGTAATGAGTCAGATACCTTTGGGCAATGAAAACATCACAGTTTGTGACTAATCTGATTAAAATATGACCATATAGATCATTGTTGCAACCACAGTTATATATTTGCAAGAAATCTTGTACAAAATGTGGCATGTAAGAAGTCTATGGAAAGGTTATGATTTGCTAAATATGATTATGCTATTTGTATGCATGTATCATTTTTTATTTGAAGTTATGAGTATTAGCTCATTGAAGTTATGAGTGAAAGTAAGCCAGTGTGGTATGGCATACAGGGAAAAGCCAGTACATAGCTGAGTGTACCAGTAGGGGGCAGCTTCCCCAGAACATAAATTTAAAAGGGCCCAGGGCTCCCGGCAATGGATGGGGCCCCTGGCCTTTTAAATTTCTGCCAGAGCTCTGGGGCTTCCAGCCGCTCCCACAGCTACTGCTACGATGGGGCTGTGGCAGTGATTTAAAGGGTCTGGGGTTCCCAGCCGCTGCTGCCAGAGCCCCGGGCCCTTTAAATTGCTGCAGGGGCTCCGGGGTAGCAGAGGCAATTTAAAGGGCCCAGGGATTTAAAGGCCCCGTCCCTTCCACCTGAGGCTCCGCCTCCTTGCTCATGACCCCAGCCCTGTGTACTGGTAAGTCCCTTGAGTTACTTTCACCCCTGTCTATACCAGTATTTCAAATGTTTGCTCCTGCCGTAACTCCCACAAGGATTTAGCCTGCACATCTTAAAGGAACTATTCAAGTAGAATGGCCCATTAAAGTACACTTAACTTACAATGGAAGACACCTATCTACTCTCAATGGACTTTCCTGCTGTGACTAGGCAAAATCATGCATGGACATATGACTTGTCCACGTGACTCCAAACACCATCTTGTTACTGTGATTTCCCACAGTAAGAACAATGGGATTCCCTCCACATGGCAGAAGAGATAAAAGGCCTTGGAAATGTCTCCATTTTGCCCCTGTCCTGTTCAAACCTCTGGACTATGGACTTATACTAACCAAGGGACTGAGGTCCTTCCAATGATTTGGAAGCAGCCAGAGTCTTCTAAAGCCAGCAGTTTATTCCATGACTGCTACAAGCCTGAACCAAGAACTTTGCAATTGTTATTTGTATTTGCTTCCTTTAACGAATTTTAACTGTCACCTTTCTTTCTTTTCACTCTCCATGAAATCTCAGTGGTTTGACAGCCTTCAGCTAGTGGAATCATGATGGCACTGCTGCATTCGGGACCTTGTACATCCAACAAAGGATGGAAGAACTGGCTCCTTGTTGATAAAATTCAAAGGTAAAATCTTGGAGAGTACATCTCATATAAGTGCTACAGGAAGCCTCTTCCATTTGTTTGTGTGAGACAACATGTGCATGTTTATGAGAAATGTCTTATTTCAGGCCAGATAGTTATCTTATGTGTATTTTCCCTGTCTAATATGTAAGCAAAAATATGGTACAGTATGACCCCCAAGTCCATATTTTCTACATTTGGTGTCTGCTTTTCATGGAAGTGCAAAGAATAAAAGCTGAGGCAGGGGCAATAAATAGGCAGACCGGAGGCCAAATCCAGACTACCAGATACTTTTGAATGACCATAAAATCTTTTTATTGTTGTTGGGTTTGTATTTTCTCTGGAGTCCGGACCTTGACCAAGAAATCTGGACCTTAACAAAAAATAATTGATCCCCTGGCTGAGTGTGTGTTTGAAGCCCACATTTTGACCTATTTTCAGCTGCTGTACTGTGCTACATAATATCTACCAAGATGCCTGCATATCCCATGTATGCCAAACTCCAGCTGACAATCTTGCATTCATACTGAGGGAAAATACAGATAGCTAAATATCTAGAGGTGGTTAGTAATGGTCTGTTTATTCAGACTTAGTACACAAGGAAAAAGAAGCATAAAGTACAAATAATCTTCCTAGCCCTAGAGTTGAAAACAGATGGAAAGTATTTTGCATTGGATTATGAATGCACTGAAATATTTACAAGGAGAATAATCAGCATTGACAGAGTTATTTGTGAAGGCACTGCAGTGGCTAGGGCACTGGAATAGGAACCAACCAGAAGACATAGATTTCATTCCAAAGTCTTTCACTTTCTTGATGCATGACAGTGGGGTAATTCACTTCCCCACTCTGTGATTTGTTCCCCTTCAAGCCTTTGTCTTGTTTTTGATAGTCTCTGCTCGAACAAGTTTACAATCTCATGTGTTTGGCTAGTATCTACAGCAATAGGCCCCTGATCTCAGAAATTCTACTAATAAAAAACAATCTTTCAGCTCATATCTGCTTGAGTAATATTTACCCACATGAATAGACCCTTTGACTTCAGCAGGGCTATTCCTGTGAGTATGGTTTGCTGGGTCAGTGCTCTTGTCTGGATTCTGGATCTTGGAGCAAATAGTGCACAGCGCTGATGATGAGATAATTAATCTAATTTTATGTTAAGTGTTATTGTCTGGCCTGCTGGAGGAGCAGGAAATTGTTCTTAAAAGTAGGATTAAAGGGAATTTTTTTTAAACAATCCAGTTCTTGCCAAATAATTTAAAGGGATATTGAAGAATTAAGCATTGAAGGCACACAGCATTGCTCAGGTCCTATTAAAAATAAATAAATAAACAAATGAGCTGCATAAACAGTCACTGTGTGCATGGGACCTAAACATACAATGATGGGCCAGCACATGCAGGGGTGGCTCCAGGCCCTAGCACACCAAACACGTGCTTGGGGCAGCATGCCGCAGGAGGCACTCTGCCAGTCTCTAGGAGGGTGGCAGGAGGCTCCGGTGGACCTCCCGCAGACGTGCCTGCGGAGGGTCTGCTGGTCCCGCGACTTCGGTGGAGCATCCGCAGGCACGTCTGCGGGAGGTCCACCGGAGCCGCGGGACTGGTGACCGGCGAAGCATACCGTTGTGCATGGGGCGGCGAAATGGCTAGAGCTGCCCCTGAGCACATGCCCCAGGATCAATGCATGGAGCTCTCACCTTTCCTGCCTGAAAAGATTTTGGATACCCCAGTGATAGCATAGTCTCACTTTTTTGAGTGCCCTGCAGAGGTGTCTCTGGTGTTGGGATCTGTAACTCAGGGGGGAGAATTGGATGTCAGCACACTGAGTAGGGATGGAGTATGGGCACATTGCATCAAGTGGAGGGTTATTTGAGGAGCAGATTTGAAAGATATTTATGCACCTAAACCCTTACACTGGATAATAAGCTCTAAAAATCACAGTTAAGATGTTTTTTAATACATACATTTATTGGCAGCAATTTGAATTTCTACTCATTAGTAACTGATTACTGTAGTAAATAATAATAAAATGTTGTACTTATCACTTTGCATCCAAGCACTTGAGTACTTGAAAAAGATTAAGCATCATAACTTCCTCTGAGGAAGGTAAATATTATTACACTGTCTTTGTCTGTTTGTTTGTTTTTACAGCTGGGTAATTGGGAGCATAAGAAAAGGACTGTATTTTCAAACTATATTTACAATGTTCATCCTTTGACAAAGTTTAGCTTTTAATGGAAGCCGGGCATGTTCATTTTGAGGACAGAATTTAACCAGAGACCTGATTTTCTTGTCTTTACCATGTGTAATCATTTGTACCTGCAGCTGTACTTGTACCTGGGAGGAGGGATAGCTTAGTGGTTTAAGCAATTGGCCTGGTCAACCCAGGGTTGTGAGTTTAATCCTTGAGGAGGCCGTTTAGGGATCAGGGGCAAAAATCTGTCAGGAGATTGGTCCTGCTTTGAGCAGGGGGTTGGACTAGATGACCTCCCAAGGTCCCTTCCAATCCTGATATTCTGTGATTCAAATAGAATGTAAAATGACACACAATTGCTTTGTACTTTTCACACATTTTGCATAGGAGTAAATGACGGTACAAGACAAGGAAGAATTATGGCCTAAGTGATTAGAAGAAAAGGCAAATGGGTAATCACCAAAACTCATCATGAAGGAGTTGACTCACTCTCACTATAAGTGTTAAAAAAATAAAGAAAATAAAACGTTAGCAGGAATAGTTTAGAAAAAGATGCTGCTCAGTGCAGTGAAGTGGCTGGGAAGAATCCAGGAATGTTTTCCAACTGCATCCTCTGTGAGAAAGCTAGTATCAAAGGTGCTCCCATCATGTCTGTACAGGAGGACCAAAGGCGCATAGAAAGGAAAGGAAGGCCCCTTGAAAGTTTTTCAGTTTGAAATTCCTGGTTGTTTGTGTGAAGAAAATCTTTGTGTTTGATCACGCTTTGTTTGTTTGTTCTCATGGTTTCCTTTATTACTGCGTGGGCATCTATAGCATTTAACGATGTGTGTTTTGTTTAGCTGTGGGAGAAGAAAAAGATATTCTCACCTTAATGAAAGCGAGGCTATTAGCAATAATACTTTGATTCCAGTCGTATACCCAAGCAATTACTTGGTGTACATAACACAGATTTTCAAAGGGACAAATGGGAATTAGGCATCCAACTGCCACGTGTCCCTTTGAAAAATCTATGTTATGTGCACCAAGTAATTGTTTGGGTGTGCGACTTCCATTTGTTCCCTTGAAAAGTTACCCTCATGTGCCAATAAGCAATATTAAGAATCAGAAAGAATGTGGGCTCCAGGACCCAGACCATCAAAGCTGTTCAGGCACCAAGCTCCCATTGACTTGAGAACTTGAATGTGCCTAAAGACGTTTGGTCTGGGAGCTCTTGAGCTACTGAACTGAGACCAATTCCCACTGAGATCAGCAGAAACTGGGGGCTCAGCATCTCCATAGGATTGTGACTAAACTCCTTAGTCACCAACACAATTAAACTGGTACTTAAGTCCTTTGAATTGAAGGGACTTAAGTACTTGCTTAACTTTTAACCACATGCTTGGTGTTTTATTGAAGTGAGATGGCCTCAGGGACATATTTAAGTGCTTTGCTGAACTGTGACCTAAATGAATAGTTTTGTATAATTCTGTACCAAAGTTCTTTTCTGAAATTAAGGAGAAATTGACATTCCAATCCTTAAGTTAATTTGACCTAAAGAGATTGTCAAGTCCATATATGCTATTATGCTCCAGTACAATCTAATTTATAGGTGGTAATAGAATGTGAAAGAATGATGGTTTTGAGGGAAGATTTAATAGTTACATGAAAATGTGTTTGCTCTAATGCTCCCTCTCTGTGGTGATTTTTATAATCTATTAAGGCAATTCCATCCTCCATATGAGCTGAGAAGCCAAGGTCACATCTGACCACCTCTGATGTCATCCACACATCTGTGGAAGTTAGAGACATGGCATTTTTCGACAGACTTTTTTGTCCCAGTGTCCAGGACAAATGCTTAATCAATTATAGGATGACCTTTGTCACAAAACTCAGACGTTCTAACGTAGTAAAACTTCCTTATAGAATTTCTTGTGCTGCCACAGAAGTATTACCTGTCACAATGAGGACAATTCTGAGTCATCTCCATATGATGGTTTATTGCAGAGCTCTCTCAGTGCTTTAAACAATTGGAGGGGGAGAACTCACAACTCTAAAATTTGATTTTACTGGCAGAGAGCAAGCTTGGCTGAGCTTTAGGATGGATTGGAGACTGAAAATGCTAGAATTCCATTCCTCCCCCTCCCCAATTCTTTATTTTTGTCACTTGGTTCTAGGTAACCCACACCGTACACCTTCAGTGCCTAAGTCACTTTTGAAAATAAGACTTAGTAAACAGCTAGGCTTTGCAAGGCTGATCAAAGCAATGCCTAAATACCCTAAAAAATCGGGCCTTAGTCTCTGTTCCTCAGTTCCCCATCTGTAAAATAGGGATAATACTGCTGTTCTCCCATCCTTCATCTCTCTTGCGATTGTAAATCCTGTGGCCCTAAGCACTGGAGGGAAAAAGCTCTCTGCTTCCATCTGTTGGTGAACGGGGGAAATATAGCTTCAGAGCTTCTTTTGCATATGCTTTCTACCCTTCTGTGGAAATTTTGTGAGTCATCATAATTGTACACAACTCAGAACTGGCTGGGTATTGGAACTGACCTGTGAGGATGAGAGGAAGGCTACTTTGTAGTAAGGAGGAAGACCTCTTACACTGGCAATGTTAAAGTGCTGCCACGGCAGTGCTTTAATGTGGTTTGTGTAGTCATGGCAGACTGCTGGGAGAGAGCTCTCCCAGAGCTCTGAATAAACCACTCCACGAGGGGTGTAGCTACCAGTGCTGGTGCATTGTCTACACTGGCACTTTACAGTTCTGAAACGTGCTGCACTCAGGGGTGTGTTTTTTCACTGCAGCACTGTAAAGTGTCAGTGTAGACAAACCCTTAATTAAAGCCTTAGGTGACAGCAGCAGAACTGAATTAACTTCAGTGAGGCCTCTTCTACAAGGTTGCTAAACAAAGCTGGAATCACTATAGCTGGATTAGATAGTGAAGACTCAGGCCAGGACCCGGTAGCCCTTCCCAAAAGGCTGAAGATAGGTCCTCAGGATTCTGGGACTGCATTACCCAATTACACCAAACTCTGAGTGGGTTTTAATGGATTAAGAAAGGGAAGTGATGTAAAGAAACATTTGCTTATTGGATGTTCCCTCTGGGGCAGGGGTGGAGGAGGCAGAACCACAGTAACAAACCCCTGCCAAATTTGCAGTGGGACAGTGTTTTCTTTATTATCCTTATAGATAAACTGTTGCTATATTTCCTTTTCCAGCAATGGTTTTCCTTGTTTCATAAAGACCCCGTGCTTATGAGTAGGGAAGTCTTGTCTATTCAGGTCACTTACAGAAGATATTTAGTAATCCCAGAAATTCTCTGTAGTAGCCCAAGGTAGTGGTGCATGCTAATTTTTTAAGATGGACCCCTAGCTATCTGAACCTAGCCCTCACTGTTGCCAACAACACAGTGCAGCCTTCTGCCAGATGGGTAGGTATGGTGCCTAACACAACAGGGCCCTGATCTCAGAAGGCTGTATTGTCTAGTGGATAAAGGACTGGCCTGGGAGTCAGACCTGCATTCTGTTCTCTGCTCTGCAACTACCTGCTCGGTGACCTCGGGCAAGCAACTGCACCTCTCTGCCTCAGTTTCCCCATCTGTAAAATGGGGATATCTCCTTTGCAAAGTGCTTTCATATCTACTGATAAGTGCTATAAGAACTAGATATTATGTAATTGTAAACTATAGTGGTTCTACCTTTTCACATATGAATACAACTCTTCTATTGTCTTGGAAGACAGACCAGTCCTTGCTTGCAGACAGCCCCCAAACCTGAAGCAAATACTCACCAGCAACTACACACCACACAACAAAAACACTAACCCAGGAACCTATCCTTGCAACAAAGCCTGTTGCTAACTCTGCCCACACATCTATTCATGGGGATACCATCATAGGACCTAATCACATCAGTCACGCTATCAGAGGCTCATTCTCCTGCACATCTACCAATGTGATATATGCCATCATGTGCCAGCAATGTCCCTCTGCCATGTACATTGGCCAAACCGGACAGTCTCTACGTAAAAGAATAAATGGACACAAATCAGACATCAAGAATTATAACATTCAAAAACCAGTTGGAGAACACTTCAACCTCTCTGGACACCCAATTACAGACCTAAAAGTCGCAATATTACAACCAAAAAAACTTCAGAAACAGACTCCAACAAGAGCCTGCTGAATTGGAATTAATTTGCAAATTGGACACCATTAAATTAGGTTTGAATAAAAACTGGGAGTGGATGGGTCATTACACAAAGTAAAACTATTTCCCCATGCTTATCTCACCCCCTCACCCCACCCCACCCCCACACAGTTCCTTATATCTCCTTGTCAAGTGCTGGAAATGGGCCATTTTCATTACCCACTACAAGCAGTTATTTTTCTCTCTTGCTGACAACAATTCGCCTTAACTGATCACTCTCCTGATAATGTGTATGGTAACACCCATTGTTTCATGTTTCCTGTGTATATATGTATCTTCCTTCTGTATTTTCTACTACATGCATCCGATGAAGTGAGCTGTAGCCCACGAAAGCTTATGCGACAATAAATTTGTTAGTCTCTAAGGTGCCACAAGTACTCCTATCCTTTTTACTCTTCTGAGTGCTTACCAAATAAGCAGCTATGAGACTTTTCTCAGCATGATTTAAGACTAAACTGTTGTTGTTGTTGTTGTTACATGAGAAGAACTGCCAGTTTAGTAACTGGATAGTATGATTCTGCAGGACTCTGATGATATTGGTTGTATGAAGGATCAATTGGATATGCTTCTGGAAGCTACTACTGTAGATGCTTTCTATTCATTAATATATTTAAGACGATTCTTTGTCTGTACGAGAAGGTAAATTACAGCTATTACAACATGTTGCCACTGGGAAAATAAAAAAATAACTATTGCTTTCAAAAGGTGGCACTGTTGGAAAACTATATGGAGGGCAGGAAATAAAAACCACAACAAACTTTACCCGACCCTCCTTGCCTAATGCATCAAAATGTATGGTAAGCAGAAAATAAAAATGTAAATTTCCAAGCTCATACTTGGACAGTTTTAGTGAGGATTAAGACAAAATTTCAGGATGATAGTTAAGTCCCCAGTAAACTGCTAGCATTAAACATGAAAGTGGATGAGGTAATTTTTTGGCTGATATCTCTTATTTTTATTTTTTATCTAATATCTTGGGACCAACATTGAAATATTAGGGCAGGGTGAAGCATCTTGCTAGAATAAAAAACGTATAACAGTTTGTGTGGTAAATGGATGATCGGCTTTGGTATGTTGATGCAAAACAAAGTTTCATGCAGGTAGAGCCCTGATGCATATAGTGCTGTTGCCATGTTCTTTATGTGCTGTGTGCTTAATAGTTATGTCATGACATAGCTAGCTAGCACATGTAAGGGGAAAAGCTAATTAAGTATATGTTCTGATCAGATGGATGCATTTACTTGACTGCAATAACGCGGGGTTTCTTACTGATGTTAGCTTAATGTAGTTAGACCATTAACTCTTTATGACTGGTATAGGAACCTCATTCTGATCTCATTTGAAATGGATTTTGTGCCAGTGTAGCATCATCAATTTAAACTTAATCTTCATTTATGCTGATGCAAGTGAGATCAGAATTGGCTCCCTTCTTCTTTCAATGGTCAGTGAAATGCTGTGTATATTTATGGCAGCATATCAATAAGATTGTTGTAACAAATACAGGCCAGTCACTGATTTTTATTTATTCTAGTTTGTTATGGTGATGAGTACAGGATAAAATGGTTGCTAGTCAGATTTTGAATTGGTTTTCCTTTGTATAAGGAAGGGGTGAGAGCAGATTATTAATGTTAGTACTGGATTTTACTCTCCTTCTGTCAAACTTTGAAAGTCACAAAAAGTACCTCATGCACATGACATCCACTGACACACACAGCATCAAAAGAAAGGAAGAACCACATTCCTTGTGAGGTGTTTTCTTTGGTGCACATTTAAGAGTATAATACAGTAGTACATTTAATACACAAATATTTTTTATATGTATAAAGAGAAGGAAAGATAGAATGGAATCTTACATGTCACTAATCTAAGTGCTTGTCAATACACAAGTTTGCACCAGTTATAGCTATACCAATATAGTTAAAGTGGTATAGTTCCCCTCTCTAATGTGTTAGAAAGATGCTTTCTCCTGGTACAGTTATTTCAATATGGAAAGGGAAATAAACTATATTGGTATCGGCACTTTTATGCTGATTTAACTCCCTACATTAGGGGTTGTACTAATATAACTGTTGTGGTTTGAAAAAAATCTCACACCTAACCAAAATAGTTGTACCAGTAAAGAAACTTGTTTCTACACCAGGCCTGAGAGTAAAAATATACTTTGGCGAGTGTAAACTAGGCTCACTAAAGAAGAATGACATTTCAGAATGAGATCTAGAGTCTGATTCTGAACTCAAATCAATTTAACACTGGTACAACTCCATTGACTTCAGAGCCCTTGACTAAGGCTCCCACCCTGCAAAGCACTTAACGTGTGTGTGTGTGTGTGTGTGTGTGTGTGTGTGTGTGTGTGTGTGTGTGTTTAAGGATGTGGGTGGCTTCAATGCACTATTTATATTACTCTGATATTTTGAGCAGAACACTTGACTGTGATTAAAATAATCAGCTGGGATCAAAATGATCTTGCATGGACAGAGATGGAGACGATAACCCAGTAAGACTTTTCCACCTCTAACTTCTATGATTCTTTGCCCTGACAGCTACGGTCACTTCCATCTTTTGGAGGAAAATTTAAAGTTGAAGTTCTGACCAGTTCTGGCCACTTAAGATCCCACAGCATTTTCCCCCAGCAGTAAGTTTTTGCTCTCATGCCCTAGCCAAATTCTAGTTTGGATATATTCAGTTCTGTTTACCTAAAATTCCTTCTGAAATCACAGTTGGATATTGTATTTAACAATGTTTCCTGCTGAGTTTTTTTTTTCTAAATTGATCTCAAGCTAGAATACATAGCAACAGGTGTCTAAAGTCTGACTGGCTGCAAGTATTCCAATTTTGTATTCTTGATCACCAGGGCAATATTAAAAATGGCTTACTTGGGATTTTCTGTTTCTGATTTAATTATCCTTAATCAAAACCCCTGTCAATTTGTATAAGCTTTGGGAAGAACAGAGCCACAGCACAACTGAAGGCTCTGATGTCATTGACAAAGCTAGTTCCCAGAATAACCGCAATTACAGAGTGTATAATCCCTGATTTATTTCTCCCATGAAGAATTAGGAAATAACTAGACAGCCACTTTCACTTCTCCTGGATTATGAAATAGATGCAAGGACTCCCTTGCAGAGTATGGTGCTGTACTGTAAAGAATAGCTTGCGTTCTGGTATGCAGTTAATATGATTACAATGTAATGTTGGCTTATTGGAAATCCTGAACCAATATTCTTCACCAAGAATAGTTGGCTCCCTCTGAGCCATGGAAAACTATGTGTGTCCAGCTCAGGAAAAAAGAATGACAAAACCTAATACAAAGAAGTCTCCAATTAGATGAAGTTGACTTCTCTGGAGACACCCAGTTGGCGCAAATCTGACAGTAAGTGTCCTCATGGACTAACTATAGCTCTCTTTCCCAAACAGAGAAAGGATAAACAAACCACTTAGACTTTAATCTGTTTATAGAATTTGATATTTGCCTTACAAAATATCAAATGGTTGAAATTCTGTAGGGTCCTTCAGTCTAATTTCCTTTGAGAACAATGTGCTAGGACATTAGCAAGTTAAACTTCCATGCAACTATTGTTAGACAGAATAATAACCAGGGGCATGTATCTGGCCTCACTTACACTGGCATATCCCCACTGGCCCTGATTCTCCCCTCTTGTACAGCCATCTTACACCTGTGAGTATGAAGTGCTACCCATTCAGTTCTGATGATGTTTTATGCCCCTCCTGCAAAGGGGTGACTTCAGTTGTTACTCCTGCTTTACACTGGTCTAAGAAGAATCTGGCCTCTTATGAAATACACTTTTACTAGGAGTAAAACTTTCTATTTTCGGACCATGCTGAATATTTCAGTCATTTATCTCAATAAATCTTATTTACAATAGTTCTATCCTTTCCTAGCACCAAACTCTCTTCTGTTTCCTAAGCATAAAAAATAGGGTGAACTCCTCTTGGTTACACCAGATAAACCCAGAGTAACCACACTGAACTCAGAGGGATTACTCCAGATTTACATGCATACCTGACTGCAGGATTTTCTTTCTTTGGTCTCTGAAAAAACTAACCTCTGGTGAGGTGCACATTTGATCCATACCATCAGCATACTTGACTATGCCAGTTGGTATGTTGCTATGCTGCAAATGCACTATCTGCTTACACTACGCAAGTAGAAAGAATCAGCTATTAATCCTATACAAAACTGATCATTTAAAAATCTAACGAAGCCCCCAAAAAGCTTTAGACAGATGGATCACCTGCCTTTCCCCATTTAAGAAAAATAGTCTTTTTTTTTTAGATGATAAAAAGCACTCCATGTTCCCCAAGCAATGTTAATAGCACAAGTCTGTGTATAATAGATTCAAATTTGCTTTCATAAGCCTTCCTACACAGTACATATTCCATGCACTTTAAGGAAGAAAACATCACTATTTGACAAACACAATTCATCTCTTATGAACACCACTGTGTTTATTATAAAAGGAAAAAAGTCCTCATGCACTTTCGCTTGTATTTAAAGCAATCTCTGATTATAAACAATGTGTAAGCAGCTGGTACCAGTGAGCTACCATTAGCTACTAACATTAGAGGGAGCACTTACTCCTCTGGAGGGACAATTACTCAAATGTATTAAGACAGATGAGTACTATTGTTTTAGAAACTCATATTCTGTTTTTACAATGTTGCAGTACATTGCATTAGAGTATGTAATGAAAAACCATACTTATGTTACGTTAACCTACATTAGTATGCCAGTATGTGTTAATTGGGTTACATTTGGCTATGTAATGATGGTGCCACAATATAAAGCAACCACTGTAGTCTGTGTGTGTCAATAAAAACAATGATTTGATAACTTATCCAGTTAGAAATCCTGGCCTTGAAACATGTAGGTGTTTCTACTGATCACACCGCTGTGATAAAACACAACACCAAATATATTTCACTGTTTGTTACTGCTTCCTGGTTCTGTTGTTTCAGCAGAGAAAATCTTTATTCTTTTCTAAATGCAGCACCTGAGTCAAGGAAAATGTGCTGCACCTTCTGGTTGTGGAAAAACAGCTTGCAGATGACAAACAAAGACACTTGGCTGATATTCATGAAAGACTCCATGGACTTAAAGTCATCAGGCCCTACAAAGTTGTTGTGACAGGGTTTCTTTAGTTCTTGTTTAAATTATCACGTATTTGAGATGTTTTTAATTTGCTTTGCTGTGTGGAAATTTAAAAGGGATGTTTTTCCAGGCTGGAACAATAAATGTTGCTGTGCTGTTTTAAAAAAAATAAAAAGAAAGTGTGAGACTTCCATCCAGGATAGCTAGACAAGAGTCTAGCAGTTCTCCTCATGTGGGCTAGTGTGGATGCTAATTGTGAGTTGGTTGGCTGTCACTCAGGAAATGCTTTCAGTCGAGTGATCCACTCTGAGCCCTTGATTCAGAAAGATAAGAGCAACCCAGCTTCCCCCAAAGCAGTGCGATTGGGGTCTGCCATTGCTTTACCGCAAGGACAGATAATACTCATTCTTATCCAAGTCCAAGTACATTGCATGACTTGGAAAGTCGTATGGTCTTGTTAAACATTACAGAATCTGTTCCCCACCCCTTCCGCCCAAAGCTGGGCCTTGGTAATGGCTACAGAAGGATTGTGTGCCAGGTGGGTATCTTTCTGGAAGAGCCATAACTGTGAACTGGACCCATTCACTTATGTTAGGGGTGGATGTATATTTTTTTCCTTGTAACAGACGTACTAAGCACCAAATTCATAAAGAATTTTAGCTACATTATTTCAAAAAAACAGCCAGGATTATTGAAACATCCCAACAACAAACTCAACCGTGGCTTATAAGGGAGGAATGGTCCAGTGGTTAAGGTATGAGTGTACATCTCAGGGCACCTGGATTCAGTTCTCTCTAGTGCATGTTACAAGTGCCCTGTGTAAGTTTGGACAAGTCAACCTCTGTGTCTCTGTTCCCTGTCTGTAAAATGGGGGGACAGTACATCACAGCACCCCTGTGAGGTTCCCTATTCCCTCCTACCAGTGCAGACACTTATGCAAAGGCCTGGGAAGAGATCAAATTATTTGTTGTTATACTTTTAACAGTAGGCCAGATTCTGCGTTCCACACGGCAGGCGCAGAGTGGACTGCTGAAATCCTTGGTCTTTCTGTCCAAAGTTCTAACAGTGGTACCAGTTCAGCCATCCATCCACAAGAGACTAGATCTGAGTATGTGCTTAATACAGATCAGGCTTCAAAGAGCCACCATTGTTTCAACATCTTTCACTGAAGACACTTCACACCATCTCAAATCAACCCCCAACTTCCTTTTGTGTGTGTGCCCCCAAATAATTGTTTTACATAGGGGATTTTTCTTGTGCTTCTTGGAGGAATTTTGGATCACATTTAGGGAAACCCAACTTTAGATCAATGCCTTCTGACATGGAAAGGAACTTTCCTCCCCAAAGCTTGCTGCTCACCTATTTGATTGTAATCTAGCAGCGTTTTGCTGTTAATGGGCCTCTGCGTGGGATGAATAAGGTCCCTTCGTGTCTTACACTGTCAGTTATGTCTCACTCATTTTTTCACTTTCTTTTTTATTGCTTACTGCTTTGTACACTCCTGCATTATAATCCTAGATGATGAAAGGTTTGAAGCCATAAAACTTAGTTTAGACAAAGATTGACAGCCATGTTATCGGTCAAGAAAACAGTAACTTCTCTCTCCAGCTCCCCAGGAAAAGCCACTGTTAAAATCTCTTTGTGTGTAATCAGCATGTCAGGCTGAATCCTGACTAGTTATGGGTCAACTTTAAAAGCACGGAGGCTTGGGTCAGATGCTTTGCAAAACCCTTCTGAACTACCTTTGACTTTCCGAGTCTTCAAAACTGGTCCATGACTGGCTAGAATGTAATTAACTTTTTCTTGCTTATGTCCCTTTATTGTGGTTTATCCTGCTATTTTTCAACGAAGTGACACATAGAAAGTGTATAATGTCGTGGCAGAAAAATGAGTCCGCATTGAACTTAAAATGGGCACATTTTCATTTTTCTTACAAATCTTCTGGGGGCCTGATCCCCATGGAAAGAGATGATGTCTCCTAGCATGTTAAGTTCCTTCCATGGAGCAGCTACAGGAAATGTGGGAAGATTGGATTCTGTGCTCTACAAATCTGTGATAATCATGGGGAAGTAATTCAACCTGAGGTTGTATTGTCTACTACTGACTCATCCCTCATGCTGTAGAACTGTCCCCTATTGGGCAAGCAGGGGCACCTGTGGTCATAGGATCCCTGGTGCCATGGATCTAATAGAGATGCTGTGATGTGTTTCATGGTACCCAGGACTGTGAGTCGGCCTGGTAACGACTGGCCTCCAGCATGCAGAAATCTTGGCTATGGTGGCTGGGTTTCAGCTCCCTCACACCAGCCTTTCAGCCCCTCAAGGTCTATCCTCTGGGCTATACCAGCCCTGACTTTGCCTTGCTGGTTAACAATTGGTGCATTCCAGCCCCCAAGTCCCTTTGAATTGTTCCCCTGTGTTATCCAGCCCCTGACACTTGCTAGTCACAGAAATCCCAGATCCTCTGCCCCCCAAGGTGCAGTATAGCCTGTTTTACCTTAAATCACCACTCCTGTATAGCACACAGTACTTGCAAGAAAACAAAATAAGGCTTATTTATGAAAGGCTAGACATTCCACTAGAAACGAGAGGAAAAAATGCTTGAAACAAATTGTTGTAGTGCAAAATAAAATCATAAAACACAAACCTAATAAGAAAGGTAGCTATTAGTAAAGGGTTTTATCTAATAAAGAAACTCCCCACCATCCCTTCCCCAACATTCAGGTTGTTGCAAAGCTGGCTGGCTTCACAGTAATCATGAACAACTGGACCCTGAGAACACCCCTGCTTCCCAGAGAAAGCATAGTGCTTTTCCCCCACCATTTGTGTGATACTGAAACAATCTTTTGTTTTTGTTTATGTAAAGAGGGGCAAACCCCTGTCTTGTTCTAATGTTTCTTTTTAACCTTCAGAGTTTTGATTGTTTGCAGTTGCCTCTGATGGTTTTCCCTTGAAAGTTTTGGGGCTAAACAATTGAGCCTTGCATGGCATAACTGGCTAAGCAGGGCAGGGGGGACAACTCCATCCTGTTTGAATGGTCCATCACTGAGCCATATTATCCCCTACTGACTAACTTTTACCCTAAGTCCCTAAAACATACTTTCAGCATAAATAAATTAATTCCTTAAATATTACCCAAACATACATCTGAAAATGATTATGAGTCCTGCCAGGTTATGAGCTTTCTGCAGATACCTTGTAGGTTACTCTTTATGGATAAATATCCTGTGAGACATGTGTTTGGTATAATGAGTTTGTCAAGTCTGAGATGAGTTCTTTTCAAAGAACAGGGAATATTTTTGCCAAGGAGCCTCTGTCACAGATGCACTGCCCAGGAAGTTCAGTGGAAGAAAGAGCAGCTCAGCCCCCAGCGTAAGTAAGAATAAGCAGAGAGATTCTCCAAGTTATGCCCCCGCAGCTCCCATTGGCCGGGAACCGCAGCATGCAGAGCTGTCTGGCCATGCCTCCACTTAGGAACTGGAGAGAGGACATGCTGCTGCTTCTGGGAGCTGCTAGAGGTAAGCGCTGCCTGGAGCCTGCACCTCAACCCCTTCCTGCACCTCTGCCCCAGCTCTGATCCGCCTCCTGCCCTCCGAACCTCTTGATCCCAATTCAAACCACCCTCCTGCACCCCAACCTCTCATCCCAGCCCCACCCCAGAACCTGTACCCCCAGCCAGAGCCCTCACCTCACTGCACACCCCAACCACCTGCCTCAGCCTGGAGCACTCTCCCACATCCTGAACTTCTCATTTCTCACCCCACCCCAGAGCCTGCAACGCTTCCGCACCCAGCCCCCAATTTTGTGAGCATTCATGGCCTGCCATACAATTTCCATACCTAGATGTAGCCCTCGGGCCAAAAAGTTTGCCCCCCCCGGTCTATAGGAAGCAGGATGCCGCTGAACTCTGGTTATTCTCTGTCCCGTTCTCTCAATGTAGCCCCTGTGCTGATATCTAGGCGAAGACAGTGCAGAATCATTGAGGCGACCCTGCCTGTACCAGGCAGGAGGAGTTCCCTACATTGAGGTTATTTCCCAAGGGCTGTTTCATTCTGACCCTCTTATATTGCTGGAGAGATATAAAGAGGCAGGAGTGGAGAACTAGCCCTCCTGCCTTTATCATGTTTTTAAAAGCTAATAACATTTTTTGGACCTCCTTCTCCTCTCCCTTACATTGTTAAACTAATGGTATAACCCCCTTCACCTCTCTTTTACACCAGCATAAGAGAAATGAGAATGACCTCTTTCTATCTATGTTCATAAACTATTTTCTGGGTCACCATAACTCTCAATTATACAGAGGTAATTATAGTGGTGGCACCCCACTGATCTGCTGAAATGTCAGATTAATCAGTCATATTTGCCATTTCCTAATATGTAAGAAGGCAGTGGAAATCCTAGTTGTGTGGTTTATTTACCAATGACTTAAATACATACTTGTGCATTATCCAACCGTTAAACCACGGTGATTGGTATCTTAGGGTATGTCTACACTACGGGATTATTCCGATTTTATACAAACCGGTATTTGGAAACAGATTGTATAAAGTCGAGTGCATGCAGCCACACTAAGCACTTTAATTCAGTGGTGTGCGTCCATGTACTGAGGTTAGCGTCGATTTCCGGAGCGTTGCACTGTGGGTAGCTATCCCTTAGTTCCCGCAGTCTCTCCCGCCCATTGGAATTCTGGGTTGAGATCACAATGCATGATAGGGCAAAAACAGTGCCATGGGTGATTCTGGGTAAATGTCATCAGTCAATCCTCCCTCCGTGAAAGTAACGGCAGACAATCATTTCATGCCCTTTTCCCTGGATTGCTCTGGCAGATGCCATAGCACGGCAACCATGGAGCCCGTTCAGCCTTTTTTCACTGTCAACATATATCTACTGGATGTTGCTAACAGATGCGGTACTGCAGCGCTATACAGGCAGCATTTCACTTGCCTTTTTTTTTGCAAGGTAGCAGAGATGTTACCAGCCCTATTGCACCGTCTGCTGCTTTGGAAATTGGCAACAATGGTTCCAGTCCTATTGTACCGTCTGCTGCTGTCATGGGCACTCCTGGCTGGCCTCGCTGAGGTTGGCTGGGGGTGCATGGGCAAAAAGGGAATGACTCCCTAGGTCATTCCTTCTTTATGTTGTCTAAAGGTAGAGTCAGTCCTGCCTAGAATACCAGGCAAGCCTACTAAAAGAACCAGAGAGGCAAAACGGCCGCTCCGGGTCACAGCCCCAGAGATCCCCGCAGAAATGATGAGCTGCATGCCATTCTAGGGGGTGCCTCTGGCAACAACCCCACCCCTTGCTTCCCTCCTCCACACACCTCCCTGGGCTAACCATGGCAGTTATCCCCCATTTGCATGATGAAGTAATAAAGAATGCAGGAATAAGACACAACACTGACTTTTGAAATAAAACAGGGGAGAGTGCAGTCTCCAGCTGCTATGATTTCCAGGTAGGACTGAATCTCCAGGAGACAAAGCTAAAGAAGGGAATGACCAGAAGTCATTCCCATTTTTGCCCAGAGCCCCCCACGACCTCACCAAGGCCAGCCAGGAGCACTCACGGGATGATGACGACGGATAGCAGTCCTATTGCACCGTCTGCCATCAGGAAGGGAAGGGGAGGGGATGCTGCTGGTTAGCGTTGCAGCACAACGTCTGCCAGCAGCATCCAGTAGACATACGGTGACATTTGAAAAAAGGCGAGAATGATTTTTTCCTTTTCTTTCACAGGGGCGGGGTGGGGGTTGACGACATATATCTTGAATCACCCGCAACAATGTTTTTGACCCTTCAGGCATTGGGAGCTCAGCAAGAATGCAAATGGTTTTCGGAGACTGTGGGAACTGTGGATAGCTAGGTCCTCAGCCCCCCTCCCTCCCTCCATGAGTGTCCATTTGATTCTTTTGGCTTTCCCGTTACACTTGTCACACAGCGCTGTGTTGAGTCCCTGCTGTGGCCTCTGTCTATCTTGGAGATTTTTTCAAATGCTTTGGCATTTCGTCTTTTGGAACGGAGTTCTGATAGAACAGATGCATCTCCCCATACAGAGATCAGATCCAGTATCTCCCGTACAGTCCATGCTGGAGTTCTTTTTTGATTCTGGGACTGCGTGGTCACCTGTGCTGATCAGCGCTCCACGCTGGGCAAACAGGAAATGAAGTTTAAAAGTTCATGGTACTTTTCCTGTCTACCTGGCCAGTGCATTGAGTTCAGATTGCTGTCCAGAGCGATCACAATGGTGCACTGTGGGATAGCGTCCGGAGGCCAATACCGTCAAATTGCGGCCACGCTAACCCTAATCCGACACGGCAATACCGATTTCAGTGCTATTCCCCTTGTCAGAAAGAATTACAGATATCGGTATTAAGAGCCCTTTATATCGATATAAAGGGCTTCATTGTGTGAATGGGTGCAGAGTTAATTCGGTTTAACGCTGCTAAATTCGGTATAAACTCATAGTGTAGACTAGGCCTTAGGGTACAGCGCCGCTCAGAGAGTGCTGAAGGGAAACCGCTGTTGTGTGTTCACACTGTCAACTGCCTATGCAATAGCGTGTGCGCACATGCAGCAGTCTTCAGAGCAGTGCACCTTGGGCAGCTATCCAACAGAGCATCTCTTCCTCTTCTGCCATTAAGAGTTGTGGGAA
The DNA here is from genome assembly GCF_003597395.2 of Chelonoidis abingdonii. Classification (NCBI taxonomy): domain Eukaryota; kingdom Metazoa; phylum Chordata; order Testudines; family Testudinidae; genus Chelonoidis; species Chelonoidis abingdonii. The sequence goes on from NC_133775.1 coordinate 94,471,455, forward strand.
GGCGGAGGGGTTGCAGGGCAGCCTGGGTCCTGTCCCAATGCCCCGTGATGCATTGCTTCTCATCCCCGTGCTTCCATCTACATTTGGCACCATCTTTCAATGGTTTGTCTACTGCATGCTCTGCTCTGCCTCTTCGGTCTGCAGAAATGGATCCCACACTGTTGACCAATATGTTGCTCACTCTCACTAAGACATTATGAGTGACAATGGAGCTATTCTTTAAACTACAAAGACAAGAGCAGTTTGATATTGATCTCTCAGTGTGTACTAGCTACAACACGAGATTGCTTGTGGCATTCATGGAGGTGCTGATCACAGTGGAACACCTCATTTGGGCTCAAGAAACAAGAACTGAGTGCTGGGATCACATTGTCATGCATGTCTGGGATGACGAGTAGTGGCTGCAGAACTTTTGGATGAGGAAAGCCGCATTCATGGGACTGTGTGATTAGCTTGCCCCAGCCCTGTGGCACAAAGGCACAAGAATGAGAAGTGCATGGTGATTGCACTGTGGAAGCTGGCTACTCCAGACTGCTACTGATTCATTGCTAACCAGTTTGGAGTGAGAAAGTCAACCACTGGACTCGTGTTGATGGATGTGTGGAGGGCCATTAATCACATCCTGCTCCAAAAGGCTGTGACCTCTGGGCAGTGTGCATGACATTGTGGATGGCATTGCACAAATGGGCTTCCCTAACCATGGAGTGGCGATAGATGGCACACATATTCCAATTCTGTCACCAGACCACCTAGCCACCCAGTACGTTAATCGGAAGGGGTATTTCTCAATGGTTCTGCAGGCGCTTGTGGATCACCATGGGCATTTCACTGACATTAATGCAGGCTGGTCTGAAAAGGTGCATGATGCACACATCTTTCGGAACACTGGCCTGTTCAGGAAGCTGCAATCAGGGACTTTCTTCCCAGACCAGAAGATCACTGTAGAGGAAGTCAAAATGCATTGTGATACTGGGAAACTCTGCCTACCCCTTAATGCCGTAGCTTTTGAAGCCATACACGGGGCAATTTGACAGCAGCAAGGAGCAGTTCAACAACAGGCTGAGCAAGTGCAGAATGACTGTTGAGTGTGGTTTTTGGCCATTTAAACACCAGTTGGTGCTGCCTGCATGGAAGGCTGGATCTGGTCAATGACAATATTCCTGTGCTTCTAGCAGTGTGCTGTACGCTCCATAATATTTGTGAAGGGAAGGGTGAAAGCTTCACTCGGGGCTGGACCACTGAGGCTCACCACCTGGAGGCTGAATTTGAACAGCCGGAGACTAGGGCTATTAGAGAGGCAAAGCCTGGGGCCATTAGGATCAGGGATACCTTGAGGCAGCAATTTAAACCTGAAAGCTACTAATATTGGTTGCTATGCTTGGGAGTGCAATGCTTCTAATGTTAGGTGATTGTGATTGGTGCAGACGATGCACTACGAAGGTTTAAGAAAATTGCCTGTTGCTTTTCAGGGCTCTGTTTGCTTTCAGTTAATGGAATAAAGTGCAGCAGGTACTGTACTTCAGCAGGACTAAAGTGCAGTGGATACTGGGAGTCTGCAGGGCTGGACTGTGACAGGGCAGGAGTGGAATGCAGCGTGTATAGCCAGGAGGTTGATAAGAGTGTGTTGGTGGTGTCTGGGGGCGCATGGGAAAGAGTTTTGCAACAGCAGCTGTAGGGGAGGGTGGGCGAGGAGCTGCTCATTTTGCAGTGCTAATAGAACCTGGAGTGTGTCCACTTGGTGCTCCATAACATTTAAGACCTGCTCCGTGGCTTCATTCTGGCGCGCCGCATTCTCCTTTCAGTCCGTCTTCTTGCTGTCCTGCTACTTCTTCAGTTCTTGTTTTTTGGCTGCGGAGTGCATGATGACCTCATGCATAAAGTCTTCTTTAGTTCTTTGTGGCTGCTTTCTAATTCTGCGCAGCCATTCAGCCAGCAATAGCAGAGAGGGAGGCTGGGCTCCAAAGGTCATATCTGTGAAGCCAAAATTCAACATTTTACAGAAGCAGTATTGTTTGCAACACAGAGGCCACTGATTCAGTGATTTCAGACATAGCCACTATTTACATACTTGTCACTAACTGGCTGACCCCAGGTAGGGCCGGCTTTAGGAAGTGCGGGCCTCGATACAAATAGTTTCAACAGGGCCCTGGCAGGGATGATTCACCTGGTGGTGCTCTGGGTCTTCGCTCTGGGTCTTCTAGGGCACTGATGGACCTGCCACCGAAATGCCACCTAAGACCCGGAGTGAGCGAAGGAGCCACCGCTGGAGCACCGCCAGGTGAGTAAAAATTAAAAAGGAGCCTAAGTTAGGCACTCTTCTTTAGAGCGCGGGGCTCTCTTAGGCACAGGGCCTGATTCAGGGGAATCGGCCTACAGCCGGCCCTGACTCCAGGAGAGCACACATGAACCACAAGGCCCACAAAATGATGAGTAACTGCAGGGCCAGGAGAAATCGGCGTTCTGGGACCATACTATACACTGGGCATGTGGCTCTTGGGGAGAGCCAGCACTGTAGTGTGGGCCTTATAATCTCACTGCTGAGGGTGAGCAGGGAATCAATGGAGGGTCTTCTCCAAGACTGCAGCTTCTGCCCTGGCCCTTATGTGGCTTGCCTGTGTGCAGCAATGTTGTTCCCTTCTCCTCCCCCTTCCCTGTGATGGCAGAGTGGTGCAGGAAAGTTACCCTTAATGGGGCAAGAAATGAAGCAGTTCTGCCAAAGAACTTCTGACAGCGGATTGCCCAGTATCTCCATGAGTGTTTCCTGGAAATCTCTGAGACAGATGCCTGTGACGTGAGGGAGTCAATCAACACCCTGTTCTGCCGCTCAAACTAGGCATGTCATGGTATGCACATCATACAGATACAAGCCTGCTTTCTGCAACTCTCCTGCCCCCAACATCTCCCTTCAGCGATTCCCAAAATCAAAGCCACTTATGAGGGGCCTCCTCTCCTGTTTGCACTTCGCCAAGCTCTGACAGCTATGACTGGCTAGCCTCCTCTAGGGTAGAGAGGAGCTCTTGGCTGCATGCATCTCTGATCTCCAAGTTGTCCTCTGTCTCTGGGTCCCCCTCCCCTTCCCCTGCCACATCCTCATCCAAGATGTCCTCTTCCTGGCTTGGTCCACTCTCGACTGGCACATGAGCCACTGAAGTATCCACAGGGGCCTTCGCAGTGGAGGTGGGGTCACCACCGAGTATTGCGTCCAGCTCTTTGTAGAAGTGGCAGCTCGTGGGCACAGCACCGGAGTGGTGGTTTGCCTTCCATGTCTTGTGGTAGTCATTCGACAGCTCCTTCACTTTGACCCTGCACTGTAGTGTGTCCCAATCATGGCCCCTTTCTGTCATGCATCATGAAATCTGTCCATAGGTATCATAATTCCTACAGCTGCAGCACAGCTGGGACTGGACAGCCTCCTCGCCCCAAAAGCTGATGAGATCCAGCAGCTCGGCATTGCTCCAAGCAGGGGCTTGCCTGATGCGTGGAGCAGGCATGGTCACCTGGAAAGAAGCGCTGAGACCATGTCACCAAGCAAACAGGAAGGAGACTTTCAAAATTCCCAAGGAACTTAAGGGGTGGGGCTCACAGTTGGTCACCTGAGGGCAGGGCAGTAGAGTTCAAATTGATGACTAGAGAGGTGAGAACAGACATTGTAGGACACCCCCTGGAGGCCAGTCGCCGCGCTCTAATAGACCAGGGTGTCTACACTGGCACCGCGGCACTGTAGCCTTAACGCAGAAATCTGTACGCCTCTCGTCGGGGTGGGTTTTTTACAGCGCTGCAAAGGCATAGTTTCTGCACACCAGGTGGCTTGGCGGTGTGTACACCTCGGGAGTTACAATGCAGAAAGCTGCTTTACTGTGCAGAAACTTGCCAGTGTAGACAAGGCCTTAGTACCTGTTGTTACCGAAGTTATTTGCAAACATGTCACAGCATCCTTTACATGGTGTCAAGATTTCACATGCTCTTTATTTTTGTTTGAAGACCTTTTAAAGGAACAGAGTATGAAAATGATGACACATCAAAGAATGAATGTACTTTTGTACTGCTGTTCAGTTTGATTTGTTTTTCCATCTAAAGCTGACATTTATTGTGATGTGATCGATTTGTACATGGTTTGTATTTGAAGAAACTATACAAAAATAAACTATGTTTATTAACCACCAAAAACATTTGTATATTATGCCAGGAAGTAGAAGTAGCATAAATACATTTTATGATTTGATGGTAAACATAATTGCAAGTAACAATTACTGTTTGAAGAGGTTTGTGATAAACTGAGATGATACAATTAAAATATCAGTTCTGAAGAAGTTCTTGAATTTATTCTCTTCTGATAAATAAATAAAAATCTGCTCCCCTGGTTCCTCTCTGTATTTGTTTTAACATTTGGTAAGCTCTTTAATTATAAATATCTAATTCCTTATTCAACATTCGGATTTCTAAATGAAATAAATGATCTATTTACATGCATCAGTAGACCATCTGGTTCCATAGGAGAATTCAACAAAGAATCTATTAATTGTCATCCATGTTTATTCATCATTCTTAATTCATAATTCCTATAAATAATTTAATCATAGGACGTTTAGCAAATAAACAAGCTCCAGCTTCCATAGTTCATGTAAATATGCAGAAAAATATAATACTCATTTCATGGATACATCCACCACTATAATTTTTCAACAACTAGATAAGCTACATTTGTCCTGTGTTTAACGACAGAGTGATTACAGCCACCATCCAGCACAGGAGATAGAGAGGCCAACAAAAAAAGAGTTAGCTAGTTATACTTATGGAAGACCTATAGAGTCCATAAAAGTACTGAATATTTAACTTTACTGGATGACTTTAAGCATCTCTCCCTCAATATGCATAATTATAAGAATTTGTTGCTTCAATAGGTAATTAAAGGTGTGTGTGCGTGCCAGGTGCCTCCCCAAAAAAGAAGTTTGCAAGATAATATCAGACATGACATAAGGGGATAATGACATAGTGAAATGGTGCAAAAAGGACAACAGGAAGATAAGCTATGGCTCAATGACGGTTATTGCATAGCCTGAAGGAGCATTTTTTTAGAGCAAACAGATGCCTTTACTAATTTATATAGGTATCTAACTCCATACAGGTATCATGCAAAGATAGGTCTTAAGGAGTGATTTGAATGAAGAGAGGGTAATGCCCTTGTGAATCAGCTCAGGAAGATCATAGCATGCATAGGAAATAGCGTAGAAGAAAGCACAAAGATGGTTGTGGGAGATTGGCATATCAAGGCTGGTATTAGTGGTGGATTAGAGGGGGCAGTGGGGTGGCATCTCAACATGGAGGATAGAGTTATGGAGGAAGTTGTGATAAGTGTGAACTTGAGGTGCTGCAGCAGGAGCAGGCACTAGAGTGATTCAAAGTGATGTGTCTGGTCCAACCAATGAGCAAAAATATTATTTTAGCTGGTACATTCTGAATGGGCTGAAGGAAGCAATGTCAATGTCTGAGCCAGGCAGTGGGAAGTTACGCTAATCAAGATAATGATAGTGGTGAAAGCGCTTTGGAAGAAAGATGAAGAGCTCAGTTTTGACCATATGAAGTTTGAGGTTAACTTTGAAATTTCCAGGAGGGAATGACATGAGCTATGGGATTAGATGGAAGGATATAGGTCAGAAGTTTAGTTGTAGACTTGAGTTTTCAAGAAAGTAATAGTAGCTGACATCATATAAGTGGAGGAGATGAGCACAAGAGAGGCTGTTTCATGAAAGGTACAGGATGACAAGTTAAGGACTTTCATGACTGAGGCCTGGTCTACACTACACTGTTAAACCGATTTTAACAGTGTTAAATCGATTTAACGCTGCACCCGTCCACACTACACTGCTCTTCATATCGATTTAAAGGGCTCTTTAAATCGATTTCTGTACTCCTACAAAACGAGAGAAGTAACGCTAAAATCGATATTACTATATCGGATTAGAGTTAGTGTGGACGCAAATCGACTTTATTGGCCTCATTATTTTACAGTAGCTACCCACAGTGCACCGCTCCAGAAATCGATGTTAGCCTCGGACCATGGACGCACACCACAGAATTAATGTGCCTAGTGTGGACGCGCACAATCGACTTTATAATATCTGTTTTATAAAATTGGTTTAAGCTAATTCGAATTTATCCTGTAGTAGACGTAGCCTCAGAGTGTCAAACACTGCAGAGAGATCAAGGAATTTTGAGCATGGGACAGAGGTCTTGTGATTGGGTTAGGATGAGATTGTTAGAAACTTTGCTAATAGTAGTGGCTTCAGTGAAATGGAGAGGGCAGAAGTTTGATGATGGGTGGACCAAAGATGGAATTGGGAAGCAGCTAGGTGGCCACAGGAGGGAGACCACAGACTATCATGCTGGTTAATATTTCCTGTCTCATTGTTTCCTTTAACTCCCCCATCGGTCAGTATTTATCCATCTGTTTTTTCTTACACTTTGACTATAAGCTCTTTGGGGGCAGGAACTGTCTCTTTGTTCTGTGTTTGTACAGCACCTAACACAATGGGATCCTGGTCCATGACTGGGACTTCTAGGAGCTATGATAACATAAATAACAATACATGATGGAGATGAATTGGATAGAGAATTCTTCAAAGAAGGAGGAGTGGGAGGGAGTGAAGGGAGAGAGGCCTAAAGTGGCAGGAGTTGGCGAGGAGAAGCACAATACATACTGGATTGTTCTTTGAGGGAGGTTTCATGTGTGCGTGCCTGAAAAGGAGACCACAACCACCCTCACAGAGAGCGGCTGCATAGACAGTATCTGAGGGATATGCAACTTTCTGAGAGTACAAGACAATGGCGGAAGTGGGAGATGAAAAGTATGTGAATAGTTGTGATCATCTTAGTGAAAACTTGAGGATGCCAGAAACAGTATTTGTGTATCTCTGAATACATCAGCCCTGGGTCAGAGGTGATGTTTTTAGCTCCTCGCTACACATTGTGTATCTCTTGCACTGGTGCTTTCAGTGTGAGTACCTTCAGGCTGGAAAATGTGATTCACTGGAGCGATGATGTAATTTCCAGAGTCATCTTCTCTCACTGCTTATCTTCTGTAAAAATAGACTTTGAGATGTCAGCAGGTGAAAAGGTTGGACACCCACTGCCAGTTATGGGTGATAAGTGTCTTATTACTTTCACATCTCTGATTTTTAACAATATGCCCATTACCTGAGATACTATAGTCATTACATTTTCAAAGACAGAGTTCTTTAAAGTATGGGGAGCTTCAGATCCAGCATTAGATTGCACAAATATGCCTAATCTTCATGAATGATGCATGCACGTCCCTTGGAACTGATACAGCTATCTTAATAACATACTAGTCACTTCCCTCAAGTTCTTCCAGCATGCTGTTATCTTTCTAAATTCACAACTCAGTGACTAATAGTATGGCAACCCAATGTCTCCTTGTAAAGTGTTGTCTAGTTGGCAAGTAAGCTCATCTCTAGCTCAGAAGACAGTGGGGAATTGGTAATAGGCTATAATCTTTTACCTCTAATTCACCAATTCAAATTTAGCCCAGCTCAGAAGTGACTGAAAATTGTTCCTACTTGATGATGATTTGAAGTAGTCTATGTAAAAATAGAGGCAGCATTGTCTAATAAGATAAAGCACTGAACTGGAACTCAGGTTCTATTCCTGGCTCTGCCACAGACCTTCTGTGTGACGTTGGGCAAATCACTTCACCTCCCTGGGCTTCACTTTCCCCCTCTCTAAAGTGAGGGTAAGGATACCAATCTCCTTTTGTGAAGAACGTTGAGATCAGCTGATGAAAAGGGCTATCTAAGAAGAAAGTATTATCAGCCTGGGATTTTTAAAAGAGCTTTAGAGAATTAAGCACCCAAATTCCTTTGAATTTAACAATCACAAAACTCTCCACTAGTGCAGAATAAGAGTGACCAATTGGGGAGCGGGTGCAAAATAGCTATGCCAAACTACCTATTCCATGCTATTTCCCCATGTGAGCAAGCAAGAGATAATTACTTGATAAGAGAACAGATTTTTAGTCTGCAAATATCTAATAATTCTGAAGTTCATGGGTTCTAAGAAATCCAAGGCTACCTACATGCAGAATCTCAGGTGCCATCTAAACTATATACATGTGTTACCAGGGATACTATCTAGGACCTTCACCTGCAAATCACCAGATATAAATGAGGATGAACGTTAGCTGGCATTAGCGGTAGGACTTTTATTTTCTGTAGGCACTGATACTAGTTGGTTACAAGTGTGGCACAATAAAAGCGAGCAACAAACTGCTGTGCACGTTCCGTCAATCATTATAATGCCCTGCTGCAGAATTTACCTGCTGCTCTGCATGTTAGTCTGACATCTCAGAGTGGTGTTGTAGATGGGCCCAAGACACAGAATTAAGGTCTGGATTTGTATTTTCAATGCCCCAAAGACGGGATGTTCAACTTGAGTTTTGATTAGATCTATGTATAAAGCTAGGAATCATCTGCAACATTCAAATCTGGTTCTTAATTCAGGTTTCAAATGCTACCAAAATTCAGAGTTAATAAGATCTGGGGCCCCATCTTCACAAGTGGAAAAACTGATGTTTGTAATGTTTTTTTATGGAAGTCACCCCTGTTGACCGTATACAAATCAGACTAATGGCACACATTGCCAAGGTACATTAAATTTGGGCTTTTGGGGCTAGGTCAAAGGTTTGTGGCACAGTAGGACTCTGGGTGCTACTACAATACAATTAATAATAATAACAACACAGCATATGGCTGCTGATCATTCCATCCTTACAGAAGGAGGTAGAAACAAGTATTGGAACAACAAAGGAATTTTTTTTAAAATTTCTTGAGGGATCATTTTTACTTGGAATCCAGCAGAGGCTATTGTTTGTTTTACACTATGGGCTGGTAGCGGGGCAGCTGCCCCGCTTTGGCATGGGAGGGGTTAAAGCAAGCCAGAGAGGCTACACAGAGTCCTAGCCAATCCTGGAAGGGCTTATTGGGAGCCAATCAAGTAGAGGTTTGAATGCAGCCAATCAGGGCCAGGCTGGACCCTATAAGAGGGCTACAGGGTAGGGGAGACCCCAGTCTCTCCCTGGAGGGCAAAGGGAGGAGAATTGGTTCTTAGATAAAGAAGCGCCTAAGACAGAGCAGGGCTGGGTAGGATTAGCAGGAGCTGGGAGAGCTCTAGGCTGATGACTTCCAGATTGGGGCCTTGACACTGGGGCAGAGAAGGTGCTAGGGGTATGGGGAAGTGGCCCAGGGAAGCAGGCAGTAGAGGAGAGTTGGAGGAGTGCAATAATCGGCTGCCACTAGAAAGTCCCTGACCAGTGATGAGAGGGGCTAAGCCAGACTAAAGTTTGCCCTTGGAGGAAGGGGCTAGACTGAGGATTGCAGTGAGCCACTTAGGCGAGTGATAGAACTAGAAGAACTGAGGCACGTGATAGAACTAGAAGCTGCCGGTCCCCCGGAAGGGGGCAGGAGAGCCAGTGGAGAGGGTATAGCTGGAGTGGATGCCACAGTCTGAGAGTGATGGGAGTCTGATTGTGAGGACAGCAGAGACTCAGAAAGTAACGGAGGGAAAGACACCACTAGCGAAGGCGTGCTGCTGAAAGAGCTAATTCCCTAGCTAACCACCAGGAGGCACCACTGTGGTGAGTCCAGCACTGTTATAGGACCAAATTTCCAAAGCAGGGTACTTTGGATACACTTTCAGAAACATACATGGATCTACAAGATCTTTCGCACTTGTCCATGCAAAACGGGTACATGAAGATGCAAACAGATATTTTAATGTCTTGTTTCTTTTGCGCATGCAAATACATGTTTGCTCATACCAAAGATTTTATATACCCTTTTGTGAGTTCACCTGTTTCACCCTGCTTTGAATAAGTTGTCATTCTGCAATTTATTAACACTTCTAGTATTCCAGAGATCTCAAAATATAATAAGACACCTGTGTGTCAAGTGTCAATGGAGTAGAATGGCAAATTCTATTGCAATGTACAATACCAACATGGGTGTTCTAAGATGGGGTATTTGTTTTCTCTCTTAATATCTTAGACTATCAAATACCACAACCAACTTTAAGCTCTGTTTGACAACAATGAAGCTGAGGTATTATGACAAGAAGAGAAACTGGGAGCTAAATCCTTAACTAGTGTAAATCAGTAGAACTCCATTGACTGCAACAGAGGTTCACCAGCTGATGTCCAGGGTTAAGGCATAAGCTCAGCACAATGTGTACACATGTAGTATTTACACTGGTACATTAGTTGTAAATATGTCCGATGTAAGAGGTATGGATATGGCTTCAATAGTAGCTGCATTAGGGAATATAGATTCCCATGGGGCGGTGTGTGTGTGTGTGTGAGACATGCTCTTTCATGCCTTGTATGCATGATTAAAATATTTTGCCATTCCCACTCCTTCCTATCCCCTCTACCAAGAATTTGTGGGAAGCGCTTCTAGCTCTCATTGAAAGTGCTCACTGTGTGAAAGACATGATTTTTTTTCTTTTCTGTGCCTTAAGGAAAAGATGCTATTGCTGTGTGAGAGACATTAGGCTTTGATGAAACCTGGAGCAGGGCTTTTAGCCCACAAGAAGGTTCATACAGTTCCCTGAAACAAGTTCGCACACGTTTGCAATTACTGTTCATCCATAAGTTTGCTGTAGTCTAACTCCATGTCTTCTGAGTAGTACCTATAAAATACTGTGCAACAGCCTCATTCATGTGTCAAATGAGGAATCAATGCAATCAGACCACAAAAGTACATATTTTGTATAGATCAGGCCATAAGATATTAAGAGCTGAAATGTTACAGTATATTTTGTCACAGCTAACAGAAGTAATGGAAAATATTGATTTCAAATGCTACTGCTAAAAAAAGGGAGCATATTTTTAAAAGCTTCTCTCTCTTTCTCCTCTTATTTGTGCTAGGGGAGATAAAATGCCAATCAAAAACTTTGCAAAGATGTGTGTAATAACTGCCCTAACATTAATGTTTCCCCTGTCGGGCTAGCTAGACGAAGAAAGTTGAGGCACCTCAATATTGTACAAAGCTCTTCTGACTACATATAAAAGAAAAATAGGCAATACCAGTGTGGTGCAAATACTGATGAAAAGATACGCAGCTGATGTTGGCAACAGAGGAACTAATGTAAAACAGAAATTACACTGCTCCAGGATGGTGGGTGTTGCTTAGTGATTGCTTTATTCAGTGAAGCTTTTTTAGAGGAACATCTGCTTTATCATGTTATATCACAGTAAATAGCATTAATACTTTACACAGGTGCTATACATTAATGATAGTTTTTTAGCATTGTTTGTATTATTCCCTCTGTTAATATGGGTAACAGAAATATGTGCCAATAGTCTGCAAAGTATCCAGTATACTTTCTTAAAAGCCAAGCAAATGAAGCATTAATCGCAACCTGCATCTTATTCGTAGTTGCACTGCTGATGTCCTGTGAAGCAAAATTACTATCCTTTCAGTGTGTATGCATAGGGCTGGTTGGAAAAACTTGGACAGGAGAGTTTTTTCATTGGAAAATTCAGTTCCATCAAAATAGAAACTCTTCACAACATCACATCAATTTTGCAGAATTTCATTTGTGATGGAGAGGGGCAAAGGAAGTTCTGTCAGTGACAGTCCCATTTTGACATTTTTGGAACAAAACATAAAATTTCATTGAAAGAAAAAATGAAATGTTTTGAATTTGTTGTATTACATTATATAACATTCTAATGTTTGGGTTGAGGTTGTCCAATGTGCAGAACTGCATTTCTATAGAATATCCTTTTCTGGCACATCTGTGTTCAGCCTTGAGCCACTGACTTTTTTGCATCCTCCATGCATGACTCTTGTTTTTACATTTGTCACTAAAAGAGTGGTACCAAAATTTCATGAGCTTTTTTCACAAATGTTTGGTTGTACCTGAGCCAGAATTGGAAAACAGGCCTGGTTTTCAATATGACACAGAACTAAAACAAAAGGGAGAAGAGGGGTTCCGATACAAGAATTCATACCCAAATCTGTATACATGCACCTTGGAATTCGAATGAGGGACTGGTTAAGATTTGTATTTGGCTATATTGCTTCTAAGCATCTTGATTTTATTAAGGATGAATGAACCCGTTTGGATAGTCAAAGGAAAGGCTCCAACCTTTACTCAATCTGGAACTCTTTTGGAATATGAAACTCTTTGTCTCATGTTCTTTCCACTCTACCTCATCTTTTAGTTCTCTTACATCCCTACACTTCTCAGTTCCAGCCCAGATCAAAGGCAGATTTAACGTTCCCATGATATTTTTGGCAGAAGCAGGAAATACGCAAGATATAACGAGATAGTCCTGTGAGATTTCCAGTCCAACATGCAGAATGAAGAGAGATGGATAACCTGAAGATTGAAATAAGCACCCAAATATCTGAATATTTTTACCAAATGAAAATTGCAAGTGGGTTTACTTCCCCCACTACTGGTTTCACTTCATTCACGCTAAAAATAAATGTTGCACTGACTAGAGTTTGGCAAGGATGTCTGCTTAGTTTGTATATACAAACTAAGGTATGGGGCTTATATGTAAGGATGTCATGTTAGCAGGTGCTTTTCATGACTCCTTTCTGGTACTCATGAAGACCAGTGAAACAAAACATCTGTCTAATCTGAATTTATTTGATTCAATCTGATGCCTAAAACAAGCCCCCTATAGAAGCCTGGATATTACTCATCACAGTTTGTTTGTGTTGGCCCCATCACTGTTTGCAGTTAATACTTCCTTCAAGAACACATTTAAAAACACTGTGAATTTGTCCCCACCTATTCCCCATTACAACCAAGATCGTAATCTGAAAATGTGCCTGACCCACTTCAGCACAGCTTGCAGATTAATGAATGCACATATCTACGCTTATAGCAACATGGAACATTACGGATTCTTACCTCCCCAGAGGAAGAACAAAGCATGTGTGCATTTGTTAACAGAGTCAAATATATCAATGTTTTCAAGTGATTAGAGAAGGATACAATGTATGCTGTTGCATCTGTGACTCATGTTTAGTCTGTACTAACCAGCTCCCTTTGGTGAATAAATTAAACAGATCTTGTTTTTCAGCATTTGCATGTCCATCAGATGTGAGTCTTTTTTATCTGTTTAGTTATTAAATTAAAATTTACCATGATGCACTTAGAGCACTAACTTCAAACATATATAAACTGAAACCTTTAAAAAAGGGATTTGTATTAAAACTATCTAATAAAATATAGTGATATTTAATCCTGATAAAATAGTGATGAACGTATTCTAGTCTGCTCATATAAAAGGAAGACAAATTATTATTTGGTTCTTGTGAGCCAATAATATTAAGATTTAAAGTAACATAAATGCTGGAGTCTTAGGGCAGTTTAATACATAAAGAGTAACATTTGCGTTGAAGGAAAGGAGCTTATTGGCCGAAAAGTGTTATTTCAGGTTATATTTTTGAAGTGGCCTAATTTAATCTCTCAGTTTACACCCGCAGCTTTTTGCACATTCAAGTATCTGCAGAACTCAGGGTTTTATATTATACGTATAATTGGACAACACCATGTAATATTATGGATACACATCTGAGGCCTTATTCTGCAGCACATAGTTCCATGGATTTCAAATTTGACTTCTGAGGTCTGGCACACAGGGGTGCTATTAAGAGATTGAATTCTTATTTCCTGGCCCTACTTTCATGATAGGGCTTCAAAGGTTAATCCCCTGCATGTTAGCGGGGGCACTGGGAGGGGGGTTAAATGCACTCTTTTGGCTATTGTTACATAGCCTCTACTGAACATGTTTGAAAATGTCCCTTTTTGTGATTTAGGGAGGGTGTATCAGACTGTAGTTCTGGAGCCAATTTCTGTGCTAATTTCAGGAAAACCTTGTACACCATCATTAACTTCAAAGAGGTGGTATAAATTGCAAGTGAATGAAGAATTTTGGCTTCCTTGATTCAATTCTGCCCCGGCTACTCACCGACTAGGCAACTTTGGGCAAGTCCCCTTATATCTCTGTGCCTTTTCCATATGCATCAAGAAATAGTGAGAATTACCTTACAAGGATACTCTGGGGCTTAATTAATTGATATCTGTAAAGTGCTTTGAGATCCTTTGATGTTAGCCTCTATCAAAAGGGGGAGTGTTTTAGTAATAGCAAAATTCATTAAAACCATTTAATTCTCAAATGCACACAGTCTGTTTTTAAAACTTAATTAGGGTGTTCTTACCCAAATCTGAGCAGCCTACATATTGCAACTCTAACACACCAAAATAACAATAGATACATTGTGTCCTGCAGACATCCTGAGAGCTAGGACTTCCCACTGTTAAGCTTGCAAAATTATCCCCTTCCCAGACTATTGTATAGGCAGCCCTGGGAGGGCAGGTGCAAGTCTGTGTAATATTTGCAATGTGTTGTTGCCAGCTGCAGGCTTCCTTTTGAAGTTTTAACAAACACTGGACAAAGCAGATCGCTGCCCATCATCCAGTCCCACTTTTGATTGGTTTCTTGACAAGCAGCTTGTAGCTTGCTCCTGGACAGAATGTTCTGCTGGAATGTAAATGAATGTACTAAACATCTGTTCATGGCGTTTTCACACAGGACCTTGTATGGGGGAGGACCCAACAAGACTGAAGTGTAACTGACATGGCTCAGCATAAGGCATTTGTGGTGACACCCTGGGCCATGTGTATGGAAAGAATACATCAGAAATAAGTATCTAATTGCTGAGCAGTGTTCTCTTCTCGTGGCCTGTTTAAGGGGAAGGTGGGAGATGGTCTAACTACTGAGCAGTTTAGCTTCCTGTAATATCGCCTGTTGCATTCAAATTGAGTCATTCCACTATCATGTGGGTGTCTTATTCACGACATCATCTCTGGAAAGTTCTCTTCCTGTACGGGCCTGGAATATTTTAACTGAAAATATTCTCGTTGCAAATTGTTTTAGGTAACACTTAAATATGCTGTTAAAGCAGGTTCTCTTTGTGCAATTCTGGATGCAAGAATAATATTTTGAAAGTCTTATAAACATATTCTGAAAGCCATGTAAACAGTTTTTTACAGCTTTGTTGTATAGGTTAGGATTGTGATCCTATGGAACTCCACATTCTGCCTTATCTTTACATGTGGTTCTTTCCAGTCCAAGTACAGCCTTTCACTGCATTACAGCAGGCTGCTTCAAATATCTCCTCCAAGATTATGACAATCCAGAGACTTCAGATAATACACTTGCACATTATTATAAACTGTGTTTTGAAATGTGCCATAACACATAGGAAAGGAGCCAGAATTTTCATTAATTTCACTGCTTTTACTATACCTCGGAAGAACTGGTTTCTGATGAACTAGTGGCATTTGATTAGTGCAAACTGAAGCTTTTCCAACAGGATTTTTGAAACTATAACAACATGCAGCCTTGAGTCCACAGTAAGGAGGATGAAAGGTCACCCAAAGGAAGGAGACTGATGTCATACCCTTCAAAGGAGCAGGGCTTTAGCTCTACTGTACACTTTTGTTGGCAGCATGCCAAAGACTGAATGCCTCTGTGTATTTATCATTAGTGATTCGTGTTGCTGTAGCACCTAAAGACCCCTTCTGAGATAGGAACCCAGTTGCACCAGGTACTATACAAACACATGGGAAAAGACAATCCCTTATACATAATGTGTCTGTTTAGGCACTAAAAGATGAGAGGATAAACAGATGGTGACGTGACTTGCCTATGGTCATGCAGCAGGCCAGGGACAAGGCTGGGACTAGCACCCAGGACTCCTGATTCCCAGTGCAGCATCCGATCCAGAGACTGAAACACCTTCAGCTAGGACGTGACACATTTGCTCAGTAGATAACTAGAGGGCTTCAGTCTCCCATTTCTCAGTCTGACACCTTTCATGCTCAATTTAAATTAATTTTTAGAAAAATAATAAATTTAATGGCCTAGCTAATTAATGCAGTGGAAAGCCTATGGAAGTTCTTCTGCCATCTATATTAATATGAAGTGACTTCATTATGATTAATGTTGTTAAAATAAATGTCACAGGAATGAATAATGGTTAGGTCATTATTTTAAAGTATTGTCACTAGATCTATAAAAGCTAATGAGTCAATTCAAAAAAAGCAATTCCACATGTGCGTGCATTAAAACCTGTGGAGAATCCAAACTACTCTGAGGAAAAATAGCCTGGAAGGGAACATAAAAAGATGTTTGATTGTGACTACTGTCTAGATGTGATAGTATCTGTAGGAAGGATGCTCAATTACCCGGCTCTGAGAATTCAGAAAGTTCAGTAATAAAGGAACTTGGACTGAGACACCGGTTGGCCTGGAGAACTTCTTTACAGTCTCACAGAACGTGAAACTTGTCAGTGCTGATTTACACCAACTGCTCTGTCCCTGCTCTGTAGATTTGATAAACCCAGTTTTTACACAGTGCTGCCTGGATATCTTTCTGTGAATTCTGACCAGTGTATTTTATAACATTTCCTGTATCAGGGGGGTAACCGTGTTAGTCTGGATCTGTAAAAGCAGTAGAGAATCCTGTGGCACCTTATAGACTAACAGACATTTTGAAGCATGAGCTTTCGTGGGTGAATACCCACTTCGTCGGATGCATGTGACGTCAGATGCATGCTCCAAAACGTCTGTTAGTCTATAAGGTGCCACAGGATTCTCTGCTGCTATAACATTTCCTGACACCCATCTTCAGACACTTAAAGCCAATGACCTGCAATCTTTGTATAGTCAGTTCGGAGTTACTGAAAGTTGCCAGACGAGTAGCACTGACCATTGAAATGTTCATTATGCACAAAATAGACATGGCCAGGTCAGCAGCAATGCAAATTTCCTCCACATTGTACTGTACAAATTTCCTAGCTTCATGGATTTTAAGGTAGGAAGAAACCATTAGATCAAAAATCACGTCCTGAATAAAATATGCCACACAGAATTTCACCTAATTACGCCTGCGTTGAGCCCAGTAACTTATATGATTAAAGCATGCTCCTCAGCTCTGACCTGGATGCCCAAACCTATTTGAGGATAGATCATGACATTATCATCTGGCCCCACTCAAGCGGTAGGGGTTGCTTTGCTGCCCCTGGAGCTGCCTGAGAAATTGTGACTTATCCTGTATTCCCCATTGCTTTGAGAAGGGAATAGATTGTCAAGGGTTGGTGGACAAAACGACTTGGTCTCTACCACTTCTCCTTTCTCAGATTCCAAGGTCGCTTTTGAATGCTGGGCTGTTTATTTGTTGTAAGGTTACTCATTAATTATTTTACTTATAAGCTATTTAATTTTTGCACATTAATTTCTTGACTGCGGGATTCTCATGTAATGGCTGTTATACCTCTTTGACAGTAAAAAGGAGCTTTGAAGTGGATATAAAATTATAAGGCCCTATTGTATTGCTAGAGTGGGGTGAAGTTAATTTACTGTAACTGAGGCCTTATATTTTTATAAAGGGCTAGAGAAAGGTTAGTGGTAGTATATTACTATGATTCCTTGGTTTATCTCATACGTTGTGTATCAAAGTACTTGCAGAATTACAGCCAACAGGTGTGTTAGGATCACCTTCCCCACCACTAAAATTCAGCCGTTTCTAATATAGGATGCACCAATCAATATCACAGTACCAGCAAAAGTGCACAACCATTATATAGGACAGGGAATTTATATCTTATTCACTGACAGCAACAGGAAGGCAGAATGCAATTGCACAAATTGAAAGTTTGCTAGGTCACAGGAGTTAATGTGGGATCGTTAATGACCACAAAGGTCAAGGTCTTGTTCTTTATGTTACATTTCAAAGCTGGCATCTATCCAATTCTTGTCTTAACTCTTTGGGAGCTGCACTGATGTTTGGTTTTTTTCCAGTGGGGGAGGGTGGGAGATAGATCAATGAATCACTTGTTTGGAAATAAATTCCATATCTGTCTAATAAATTTCAGGGACTTTGTAAAATTGATTTCAGACAAAAAATATGAGGAAGTGGTCTTACAAGCCTCCCCAGTGTCCTTTTAACTGAGTCCCTTTATCTTGCAGAAAGGTTATACTAACGTATCACCAGCTTTCCAGGTGATACTGTGCAAGGGAGCAGGGTCTCAGAGCCGGAGCAGACTGTCTACACTTCTATTTTTAGCCCTGAAACCTGAGCCCAAGTCAATCAACCTGGGCTCTGAGACTCAGTGTTGCAGGTTTTTCTTTGCCGTGTAGACATACCCTCAATCTCTGGTCCGGAGAGAGGAGGACACAAGTTCCTGTCCCAAGAAAGGTAACTGCTAGAGGCAGCAAGGTTCCCCCTGGAGCCAAGTTAGTCCCCATTCTTGCCTGTCACTTATTTCCCTTCTAGTGGGGCTCATGTGAGTACAGCTGTAATTTGCAATAGAATGGGAAGTCGTCTTAATCCAGAGAGGAGCTCACTAGAGAAAGCATTTCATTCCTGGCTCTGCCACTCCTTCCTGGACTGGCCCACCCAGATCCATGGAGTGAAGTCTTGGCTCCATTGAAGTCAATGGGAACTTTTCCATTTAATTAAATGGCACCAGAATTTCACCATGGAGTCCAATCATGCTGAATTGAGAAACGCACACTACGTCAGAGGCAGTGGTGAAGTATGCTACATTAACTTCTCTTCTTCCTTACTCTGCTGAGGGGCCTGTATTCTGGTGGAGTTCCCAGCTCCATAAAAATCACATATTCACTGTATGTACACAAAAAAACCCTCTTTTTGTCCTGGGGACTCAATTGGATTGGCAAAAACAGTCATTAAAAATATTTTTTACGGAGCCCCAGTCTTGGTTGCTTTTAGGTCTTCTTCCTCATAGCCCTATATATCCCACACGCTCCTCCCTGGGACTACCTCCATCTTTCTTCTGTTCAGCGTGGGTTCTAGTGAGCTGCACCTGCCTCACCAAGTCATCAGTAACTGACTTGCAGTTCCCAGCAGGATTCCAACACCACCTAACAGAGTGCTGCAGCATCCTGGCACCCTGTCGCTGGTCCTGGTTACCTCTCTTGTATCTGCCTTTTTTTGTGTGCTCTAGCTTATCAAAGGGCTGCTCTTGCTTATATTTCATCACCTTGACCCTCCCATGTTGAGAGAACAGAAAGAAGTAGTCACTGGAAGCCTGTTTATGAAAACAGATAATGCAGCTGCATCTCCTTTAGTGCAGAGTCGAGCTGATGCTGTCTTTAAAATATGCAATAAAAGACAAATGGAATATGAGGTTCTGATCAATATTTTATTTTGAGTGTTGTCAAATAATGCAATAAAGTTTAAGAGGAGCACATGACTACGGAGTGAAAATCACTAGAGGTGTAGAAAATGTAATAAGGGCTTAAAAGAAAGTTTATATCATTATTATTTTTTTAAAGCAAGCACATTTGGCTGGCCATGAAACTTTTTTTAGCTGTAGTGATATAAGGTCTCACTAACCAAATGACATTGGGAGTAGCAGTACAAATCTGCACAGTGAGCATTTTACTGATGATAACGTACTTAAACTACCATATGCCAGCATTAATTTAGCAGCAAATTTTAACCCTGAAAATACTGGCATTTTTTAGACTGTCAGCCAAATGAGTGCTCAGAGGTTCAATAGGATATAGCTAATGTTTGTTGTATCACTGAAGTTTGTGGCAGAAAAGACCTAGGTCATCTTGTCCAGTAAGGTATAGAACAGTCAGTCAAACTGTTTCCATGACCGCATGATTGAGGCCTGGAGTTAAGAAGACCTCACATGGTGACTCTTGGCCGTGTTAGCCTAGGGCTAAGAGAACAACAGGGTCTTGTCTGTTTCCAGCACTCTCAATAAAGAATCCCCTTTATATTTATTGCAGACAAGTCCATCTCTTCCCTGAAGGCCCCATACTGGCTGATACCAAGAGAAACAATGCCAAAACACTTGCAACCCAACCGGAAGAAGGAGTGTTATTTTTGAAATCTGGCAAAAAACAAAACCAAGACTATCCTGAAATTTTCAACGCTTTTTTTGCAAGCCAGATGTTTGGACACTTAGATCGACTTCTGAAAAGCTTTCAGACTTTTGGTTTCTTATCTGAGCCAAATCCAAACTCCAAAGGTCTGATTTCAGGCTGTAGGCAAGTATGTGTTTTCTTGCATACAAATACAGTTACTTTGCCTGTGCAATTCCAGATGTGAACTGTTCATGAGTTCACTCAGATAGCTAAATACAGGTCCATCTAGACATGTGCACACAGATATGAATATTAACCTTCAAGCAGCTGGTAATGCACATGCATATGCTCACCAGGGCTGGCTCCAGCTTTTTTGCTGCCCCAAGCAGCAAAGAGAAAAAAAAAAAAGCCAGGGTCGGTGGCACTTCGGTGGCTGATCTATCACGCCACTTCATTCTTCGGCAGCAATTCAGCAGCCGGTCCTTCCCTCCGAGAGGGACTGAGGGACCCACCGCCAAAGACCTGGACGTGCCACCCCTTTCCATGGTTGGCCCCAAGCACCAGCTTGCTGCACTGGTGCCTGGAGCCGGCCCTCATGCTCACCTACGTCCTGAACCTGCAATACTGAAATTAATGGAAGTCTTGCCATTGACATTAATGTGCACAGGATCAAGCCCCTACCTAGTATCAGAAAATCAGGAAACAAATGTTTTGAGGATGATATTTCACTGTTTCATCATTATTCATTTACTGTGCAACAACTTTGTGCTTAGCAATATATAGAGTCAATGAGGAGATGTGGTTTGTGCTCAAGACGTATGGAATCCAAGGCCTCAATTCTGCTTCCTTTGAAGTCAACGGGAGTGTTGCAGTGGGCTTCACTGGGAATAGGATTAAGACTCTATTTAAATGTGTTTAAGAAAGGTGGACTTTAAACCTAACCGAGATTAGAGAGGTACTTTAAGTAATGTGGCAGGTGCAAATTCTCGAGAGAGAGAGAGAGAGCGAGAGTGAGAGAGAGAGAGAGATCCCAAATACGGGTGGGATGGATAGCTCAGTGGTTTGAGCATTGACCTGCTAAATCCAGGGTTGTGAGTTTAATCCTTGAGGGGGCCACTGAGGGGTCTGGGGGTTGGACTAGATGATCTTTCAAGGTCCCTTCCAACCCTGATATTCTATTTATAGCAAGCTGTAAATTATAACTATTGTCTACCCAGCCTAGTAATTTCACCTGTTTGTGTGTGTGTGTGTGTTTATTTTTTGGTATTTCATTGACTATCTGAGCTTTTTTCATTAGTAGAATGCTTCACCTTCCCCCCATCAGAGGAGGATTGTGGTCCCTGTCCCTTTCCTCTCCAGTCTCATTCCCTCTCCCATATATATAGGAATATTCCCATAAATAGATCATAAAGTGACCAAAACAGAATTTGTTTGTCATTTGTCCAGACATTTTTCTCATATCCCTAATCTTGATTCCAATGGGGGTTACATATAACCTGCTTTACAGGGAACAAATCTGGGTAAATTCTAGTGAAGCACTAGCAACAAGGCATCTTTTTAGAACCTGATCTCCTTTCTCCTGATTCTTATACAGAGATTTCCAAAAGACCTTCAGGTAGGTAAGAGCCCAATTCCCATTGAATTTTGACTTCTACTGGGCCACGCTGAAAATCTCAGTCTTAATCCCTACCACCACGGTTTCCTTACCGTGAGAGGAAGAGAGGAAGAAGTTCACAGTGTCTTTTTGGAGAATCACGCTTCCACTGTTTGCATTAAAGACTAGCTGGTGTTACTCTGTCGTGTGTTCCGGTGTTTCTTCAGAACCACGAGGGCTAGAAACAATGTAAAAGAAACATGGAAGTTTGGCTACTGAAGGATCCATTTGACAACAGATATATTTAATTATGGTAATATTTAGCAATACAAATATTGGTCTACCACCATCATAACACAGAAATGCTTATAACTAACAATTTAAATGCAAAATTAACACATTACTGCACATTCAAAGTATGCTATAATCTAGAATGCAGTCAATTTTCAATTCTCATGTTGGGAATGATAAGCCTGCTGAAAGGAACTTTAAAAAAAGGCTAGATGCCATAAAATCCTATTTTAAAATGTTAATTCATAAACCGCTTGATTAGGTTGGCAATTCTCTGAAAAATCCTTCTTTACTCAGTGTAAATTTGGGGAGAGTGCATTATATTACTTATACACAATTAAAAAGTTTAATCCAGCTTTAAGTGCAAATCTCAATGCATTCTTAACTGTACAGTCGCTGTGGTGCTTCCATAATATACTTTGTGACAAGATTTGAATTCAGAAAGAAATATTTCCACAATTTATGCAGCTATCCCAAATTTCACATGTACCCGTGAAAACCAGAGTTTACACTAAATCCATTAGAGCACCTTCAAGTAAAGCAATAAAACATTTCTTTAAAATGGAAACTTTTAATGGAACATCAAACCTTTTTGGATGTTTCTTCTGAAACTATTTTGCTGTCTCAGGCATGATCTATCAGCAGAGTGCATTGCCATCTGTCTAGTGTCCCAGTTAGAACTGGTCAAATTATTTGCTGTGAATAATATTTAGTCCTTTCTTCGATCTGGATCTCTCTGTGGGTATTTACTATTTGTAAGCTTTCACTGAGCAGCTTATGTGAGCAGTCTCTAGGATGCTGAAAATTCTTTATTATTATTCATTTATTTATTTGCGCTGTGTAATTTGGTCACCTAAGCAACACGTTCATGAACAGAATTAAAACATAGTTCGGTCCCATACACAAGGTAGAACCATGCATTAATCACGCAGTGAAAAAATGTGCTGAAAACCAGACCCCCCGCAACATGGCCCATTTTGCAGAGGACCAGTATTTAGCTTGGTTGCAATGAAACCTATACTGGTGGTATACAGTTACTGAGCCCCGTTGTGTGTGTGTCAATGAAATCAGTGAGAGTTTTGGGTCGGCAAGGAAGTTGTGCATGCCAATGGCTCTAGGATCTCCTTATATTCCAAGTCTGTTGATCTTGGAATTAGAATATATGTTGCTGATTTTGTACATGCAATACTTTTCCAAGCAAGTCTGTAGACAATTTCTGGTTGCAAAAGTAGCTGCATCTATTTACAACCAGAATTCATAAGGGCACAATTCTACTGCTAAAGAGCAGCTTGAGAATATGTTTAGAAATAACAGCTTGTGCGGTAATTTATTCTTATTTTCTCTTTGACCCTAGTGGTCTGTTTGGTAAACAATTAAAGGTATCCCACAATGCCTTTTTAAGTGACTTATCCAAAGACATGTAAAGTGGTTTTTTTTCACATTTCTAAAACTTCTGTTGTATTTCTGATCTCTCATAAAAGCAGCTAAGTAAACAAGCAAAAATCTAACCTTTCTTGTCTCTGAATAATTAAGGTTTCCAATTTGGACTTTTCCTTTCTTGAATAAGCACTCTGATATTGGTGCAAGCATGATTACTCTGCATAACAAAATTTCCCCTTAATTCACTTTGCAATATATCACTCAAAACTAGCTTATTCTGAAGAATTGTTACAGCCATGACATAATACTATATAGATCCTAGGCTATGAATATATAAATGTTATTTCCCCCTTGGAAAGAATAACCCTGTCAAAGATGGGAACTTATGGCTGCTATTTTGTGACTTGTAAGTGTTAGCATGGAAATGGTATTTTAATAATGCTATGGAATATATGCAAAAACTAGCAAAACCTGCTGTTATCCAGTTGTGATTAGGCAGTAGATCTTTCTGTTATGGTGACTGACAGCCACCCAACCCCTGAGAATTTCTTCAGGACAAAACTTCTTTTCAAACCCGAGTGGAATAATTGAAGAGCAAAAATAAAAACCAGCAGAAAAGGGATCTTGGTGAATTTCTTTTCCAGTCCAAACCTGTACTTCTCATTCACTAATAAACTGTTTTTCATTTACACTTTTCTTGTAGAAAACCTAACGAATTCACTCTGCTTTTAAACCTTTAACACTCGCAGGGCATGTTACTGAGGTGCAGATATGCAGTAGGATCACTTGACATGTAGAATTGTCTTGCCTGGTAGTAATTTAAAGAACATGAGAAAAATCATTTTCAGGAGTCTTGCAACTCCCTCCCTCTCCCAACCAGTCCAGTTTGTGTCTGTATGTTTCCACTACTAAACATTAATGAAATACCCTAGAGCATCCCTTAAATACTCAATTATTCAAGGTGCTGAACACCTGTAAGTGTTGCGTCACACTGTGCAGGATCCTGGTCTAACTCATCACAGGGCATGTCTTTCCAGGAGATAAATTCCTTGCAACAAACCCACACTGAAGGAAAAGGAGCAGCAAGAAACTATTACAACACTGAAAATAAGGACGGTGAAGAAAAGTGGCTTGTGTGGAACTTCAGAACAGTTGATGCTTCATTTGACTTCAGTGGAGTCACACCTTGTTGTAGGTGTGAATTTGGCCTAGAGTGAAAGAACTCAAAAGAAAAATGCTCGTGCAGAAGCCAGGAAAAATACTGTTTCCAATTCAGCAGACAAACCTGAGTCTCAGACTTTCCTCCTACTGCATCTTTAATGTTTATGGATGAAGGTCCATTTTGGAATGATGTGACATGAATCTGGAAGTTAGACAAATCTAGTCACCCATTAAATAAGCATTGGACTAGCATAGGAAAGTAGCCATCTTGAAGTTGGATACACTTAGCCAGAAAACATAAATATTGCCCCTTGTTGATGCTCTTTGACTAACTGCAGCTGACACAAAGATTAAAAAGCTAGCTCCTAAAGGAAAGTCTTTACAAAGATTTGCAATAGCTAAAGCCTGTAGCATATCAGGACCTCACTACCAAATCGTAACCTTGACTTGTAACACCAAACTTCTTTGTAAGGCCAGCAAGGTAGGGATTATCTCTAATCAGTGTGTGTTTGGATAAGGTGTTTAGCGTAATGGGGTCTTGATCCTGACAGAAAGCCTGGAAATATTATTGTAATGCATAATAATAAACGTCTTTTTATCCATATCTTCCTGTAACTTTTCCCAATTTCTGTTGGTTGAACACTCCCTCTCACAACTCTCCTCTTCTCTCATTCTGTACCATAGGAAGATTCTCTACCTTTTTCACTGGATGACAGCATCTAACTGTATAGCTGGAATTACACCAACCTAAGTATTTACATATTCGGGCCCAAATTCATACGTGGTGTAAGTGGACAACAACTCTATTTGACGCTACTGGGACTTGCATCTGCTTTTATGGTTGAATGTGATCTTCTGTTGCCCTGAAGACTATTTACAAATGATAGAGTATACTTGATTATGCCTTAAAGATGCAGCCCTGTATTGAGAGTGGGGAGTAGAGGTATAGTAGGAACCCTTGACTGACTCAACCAGCAAGAACAGTTGCAAGATGGCTGGTTGATGCTCTCTCAGGTTTGACTGACAAACCAAGGAACCTACAGGCATGGTGGCTGGAGCAGTGATGTGGATCACGAGGACTTTGGTTTAATACTCCACTGATAATCGTCGTTGTTCAAAGTTGTATGACACAGCTTCTTGTTAGAAAGATATATGTTGGTTCAGATGATTGAGGTAGCTTGTAGTGACACAGTGAAATCCAATTAAAATGACCACTCTAAGGGGAGGAGAGAGTGTCTCGTGAATGGGAAGGAAACTATTTGAAAAAGAGGCAGTAGTGGTTCTCTCAACATGAAAGTTTGTTTTGGTGGAAGTGGTCTCCTCTAGTCTTCACCAAAAGTATCTTTCCCTTTAATCATCTCTTGGCATGAGTCTGTCAAGATTATCTGTACAGATCAGGGGTCTCAAACACAGGCACCGATTCCACTGGTAGCCAAGCTCCCCTTCCCCCGCCACGCCATGAGCACACCACATCCGTGCTCCTTCACCTACCTCCCGGTGCTTCCTGCCGCCAAACAGTTTAGAACTTTCCAGGAGGGAGGTGGGAGGAGCGGGGACACAGCATGCTCAGGGGAGGAGGTGGAGAAGATGCATGGCTGGGGCAGGGACTTTAGGGAAGAGGTTGGAATGGGGGCGGGGAAGGGGCGGGAAGAGGCGGTGCAGAGGTGGGGGCTCATGGACTAGAGAAGCAGTCTAAGGTATGAAGTTTAGCACATATGATTCTTTGCTGTGAGTAGTTGGGAAGAATGTTTGTTAAAAGTGGCAACGTATTTTGTATGAATAGTTACTTTAAAAAGTTCCTGCCATTATAGCTATGTTGATAGACTGTTAGTATAAATCACCATCAGTGTTACTGACCACATAAGGAATAGTTACATAAGGAAAAGTTAAAAACCCTCTTCGCGTTACAGTTTTAAAAATGTAAATACATTGACTTTTAATAGCATACTATATTACTCTTCATTTTTTTCATTTTTGACTCTACTTTTATGTCGTTGTATGAAAAGTTTTCAGTGATGGGGCCCTCGGGCCAATGTACTAGTTTTCATGTGGCCCTTGTGGTGATTTGAGTTTGAGATTGCTGGTATAGATTTATCCACAGGGGTCTGGCTGTGCCATGGCAGAGAGTTTAGATCAGTGGTTCTCAACCTAGGGCCGCTGCTTGTTCCGGGAAAAGCCCCTGGCAGGTGGGGCTGGTTTGTGTACCTGCCCCATCCACAGGTTTGGCCGATCGCGGCTCCCGCTGGCTGCAGTTCGCCACTCCAGGCCAATGGAACCTGGTGC
Organism: Chelonoidis abingdonii; assembly: GCF_003597395.2. Taxonomy (NCBI): domain Eukaryota; kingdom Metazoa; phylum Chordata; order Testudines; family Testudinidae; genus Chelonoidis; species Chelonoidis abingdonii. The sequence goes on from NC_133775.1 coordinate 94,498,105, forward strand.
AAGGGCGGCCAGCACGTCCCTTCACCCGCGCCACTTCCTGCAGCCCCATTGGCCTGGAATGGCAAACCACGGCCAGTGGGAGCCGCGATCGGCCGAACCTGCAGACACAGCAGGTAAACAAACTGGCCCAGCCTGCCAGGGGCTTTCCCGGAACAAGCGGCAACCCCTGTTTGAGAACCACTGGTTTAGATGATCCCTTAATACTGGAAAACAAAAGTCTTAAGCTGGGGGAGGTGTTGGACAGACGCCATCAGTTTACTGCAAAATTTCTCACCTGCAGAAAACGAGTGCCCCTGTCGTGTTCTCCCTCCCTTCCCCCCGGTGATTGCTGGAGTCCCCCTTTTATTTTTCCTAGATTTAAAAAAAAACATGGTGGTGGGTGCGTTTTCTTTTTCAGGCAGCTTCGCACATTGTTTGGAGGTGGATTCAGCTCCTCTTCTGCCTGACCCGTTCTACTGCTTGCTAGGGGACTAGGTGGACTATGTGGAGGGTGGTGGTTCATTCAGTCCATGAAAATTTTCCATTTTTAACTATATTTACAAAGCACAGTTAGAAGAGCAGCAATATGGGTGAGTTTGGTTATTACTGCTCACTTGATTTATTACTATGATGGTATTGCTTCTTGTTCTTCCATTGCTGCTCATGCAGCTTTTGTTCCTTAGTGGAGATGGCCCTGCTGCAGACTAGCAAAATTAATCAAAGGTCACTGATCTAAGGGCAACCTGAACCTCTGATTTGTCTGTTTTGTTTATTAGCCACCTGCACTCTTTCCAAAGTGCAATATGAGACATAACAGTCTGAAGGGGAATTCTGCAAAATGGAGAGCCAAGCAGGCAAACCACTCATTTCTTCCACTCTAGGACTGCTGTTACAAGGAAATGAGCCAGAAAGTCACTTTGTTTAAAGCCATAGGCCACTGCACCTGCCATGTGGTGTACGGGGAGTTTTAAGGGCAGCATTGTACTTGTCTGGACTGGATTTGGTTTTTTTTTAGCTAAACTGCTGCAGAATAGATCTCTTCCTAGACTGCCCGGCAGTGATTGCACAGCTGATTGCACACAGATGGACCAGATGTAAATGGGCCCTTGGGAAGGTGCACCCAGGTGGCAAAGCTGCAGAGCTCCTGTGTGATCCACCTAAGGCCACTTACAATTGCAGCAGCTGCTCACTCCAGTGCCTCTCTGCAAAGCATACCACAGGGGAGTGGAATGCTAAGGAGGAGCCAATAGCATAGTGCCCCCTCTCCTCCCACAAGGCCCGTGGAACTGTCTGGACAGGAGCGCCGGCAGCCTTTTTGGCGCCCTAGGCAGCGGAGGGTCCTGCGCCCAAAATGGCACCCCTAACAGAGGTGGCAGAAGGTCCCGCCCCCAAAATACCGACGACAACCGTGGTGGCCAGATGTTCGGCTGCCGCGGTCGCCGCCCCCCAAATGTCAGCGCCCTAGGCGACCGCCTAGGTCGCATAATGAGTTGTGCCGGCCCTGTGTCTGGACACTCTAAAAGGAGAAAGCTGCAGCCCACACATTCCCAATACGTACTGGGGAAGTGAAGGGAGAATCCTTCCCTGAGCTCTTTTCTGGAATGGCTGCAGTTCCACACCATCCCCAGTGCAGCCCTGTGTACCAGCCACACAATCCAGCCATGATTTGCACAGTGCATGGTGATGGAACAAGTTTTTAGGTCATCCCAGCATTCCCAACATACACACTTTCACAGATGCACCAGTCAACATTCCCTTGCTTGCTTTTTAACCAAACCCATTGGAAAGGGAGGATTTCACCATAGTCACTGTTTACAAACACCTTTTCACAGCTCTCTGTGATTATCCAGAAGGAGGAACAAATTTGCTATGCACAAGCCTCATTTCGGTTGTTCTAGTGCTCTCAATAAAGCATAAGACATTGGTTTAAGCATGTTGGAAAAATCTTCTCTGGTTTTTCTGCCAACCATCATCAGGAGCCAATCTAAATTCATGAACTCAATGCTGTAATTACATTTCTGTAGACTCCATCCAAGCAGGCTAAGGCAGAGTGCTTTTTCCTACATTGTATTTCTCCTGTTCCCCATTTTGTATAATAACCAGTGCGCAAAGAGGCTTGGCTTTGGGTATGGCTCAGTGACAGACTACACAAGGTGTTGTTTTGACAGCTTTGCAGCTGCCACTGGGCCCATCATGTGGTTAGGCTGCTTATGGACTGTCTAGACAACCTTGCCTTCTAGGATGCCATTTCCTTCTGATTCCGATTTGATCCTGAGGAAGGGATTCTTTCTTTATAGTGTAAACATGCTCCAGGGAAAAATAAATCACCCATGGGATTTTGTCTATAAATGCCTTTCTTTAAAGGGAGTTTTGCTGCATACATTTCCATTCCTACCTATAGGTACTTTTTAAACATTGGTGTTTGGACATTGAATTTCCTGAATAAAGAATGAAAAAAATTGCCAAGTTTCTCTAAAGGGGCCCATATTTAGCATGCGTCCGCAGCTGTACAAATACGATGCCATCCACCTGGTGCGATTCTCTCCTTTAAATAGGTCAGACTCCAGCTTTTCCATCAATGGGTGAGAGAGAATCCCTCTTCAGCCTTGCAAAGCAGAAACTGTATGTTGCACTTGGCATGCATAGTGGGTATTGGTGTTCTGGTGCTACAGCAAACAACTGGCTGCCAGGCTTTATAAGCGAGTACATGGGGGCATGTCTTGAAAGGAATACATATTTTCAATGTGAAGTTTGGAATTAATCCATGTACCCACATTGCTTTGCTTGCAACTAAGATGCCATGGGTAGGAGTTAGAATACAGGCCTGTGAGAGGAGAGATACTGGGTTCCAATTCAGGATCTGTCACTGGCAACTTTTCTGTTGCCTTTAACCTTTCTGTGCCTTGGATTCCCCATCCCATCTGTAAAATGGGTATAATATAACCAATTTATCTCAGAGGAATGTGGAGGGTTAATGTTTAAAAGTACTTAAAGCACGTAAATTGCTGGGTGGTTTTACCATAGTTGTTTGGATTTACTTGCAAATAGAGCAGATAAAAACAACTTCTTTAACAAGGTGTTGCTTGGAAAATGGGGAAATTCTGTCAAGAAACAATCTTTATGTGCACAGGCCGTTTAGTTAGTTAGTTATGCATGCTTCTTTTCAATGGATCTTCCAGGTTCAAAGCTGTATTGCACCTCAGTGTATAATCCAGCTGATCACCACAGAAACACCTTGCCCCATAAGTTGCTATGCAATGCTTACCAGAACTAGTCAGAAATTTCCAAACATTACAAACTTTTCTTTGAAAAAACAGAAGAATGTTTGGCAAAATCATGTTTCCATTTTCCAGCCTGATCTACCTTTTTGTCTGTCCATCCAGCTTGGGTTTTTCCATAGCAACAGTTACCAGAGTATCTAAGTGCTGCACCTCCAGAAATGGGGTTAAAGGCCTCCAAAACCTCAAATTATGTGGACAATTTTGCATTAGCAAATTTTTTAAAATGTTGCTGACCATGGACAAATCTCAACACAGACAAATGTGCTCCACTGTAAAAGTGATATGTAAAGATTTTAACAGGTACCCTCTTGTTCATATGGGGCGCAATTAGAGCGGATGCTTAGGAAAATGACTTTGTATGTAGGAGAGCCTGGTTCAAGTCCCTGCTATTCACAGTAGAGGTTTTTTCATCCCAGGTCATTCTGAATCAGGTAAAATAGCGGCTTGAACCTCCCACATCCCAGGTCAGTGTCTTAAGCATCAGGCCACTCATTCCTTAAACGTTGCAATGAAGTTGAATTGTTGTGCCCCAGCCAGTCAGAGATGTGTTCATAGGTGCTGGAACTAGGGGTGCTGCAGCACCCTCTGGCATGAAGTGGTTACTGTTATATACAGGGTTTACAGTGTGGCTCAATTGGGGCCAGATTAATGCAGGGGCTTTAGGGGCTGCAGCACAGGCCTTCCCCCCGAGGCCAAGGGGGGCCCGAGTACAGCAGGGCTCACAGACTGCCTGCATGCCATGGCCCCATGCCACTCATGGAAGCGGCCGGCTGCTGGCATGTCTCTGCAGTCCCCTTGGGGGGAGAGGGCTCCATGTGCTGCCCCCACCCCCAGCACTGTTCCTGCAGTTCCCATTGGTTGATTCCTGGCCAATCGGAGCTGCAGAGGCAGCGCTTGCAAGTGTGGGCAGCACACAGAGACACACTGTCCCCTCCCCCCAGGGGCACACAGAGACGTGCCAGCAGCCAGCCGCTTTCGGGAGCAGCATGGGGCCACAGCACACAGGCAGCTTGCCTGAGCCCTGTTGCGCTGCTGGTTGAGAGCTGCCTGTGGTAAAAGTCTCCCAGCTGGAACCTGCATCTCGCACCTCCTCCTGCACCCCAATCCCTTGCCCGAGGTCAGAATCCCCTCCTGCACCAAACTCCATCCCAGAACTTGCACCCCAACACTCTGCCCCAGCGTGGAATCCCCTCCTGCACCCAAACTCCCTCCCAGAAAGAAACTAATATAACAGCTGTTCTAAGAGAAGAAGAAGGCTATTTTGAATTAACTTAACTATATTCTACATGTTTTAAGACTGAAATGTAACCACAGAATGGCTTTGTTATTTAAAAGGCAAGTTTAGTATAGCGTTAATAGCCTTGATGCCATAATTGTGATCATTTTGTTTTAAATTAGGAAGAAGACTTGTGTACAGGGGCCTCTCAAAATCTAATAGCCCCAGGCCCACAGGAGAGTTAATCTGGCCCTGGGAGCTATGGCTCTCAGCACCCACACTATAAAAACTCTTCCAGCCCTGGGTGTGGTCCGAAGCCCACAGAAATCAGTGGGAGTGTTTCCACTGGCTTTAATAGGATCAGGCATCTGGATCTGAATATCAGGCACTTATTTCCATAAAGGGATAGACTAGATCAGATTGCATAGGGGAAGTGAGCAGCATTGTATAGTTCTAAATATTCCAGAGCCTGCCTTATTTTCATTCCTGATCAGACAAGTTATCGTATGGACTCTCTTTAAAGGCAATTAGTTCATTCTGGGAAAAACCCAAACTCTGCAGATTTTTCTCAAAGGGTTTTCTACACATTTCTATTGACCCTGCTGTTCACCACTTGAATATGCTGTTGAGCTTAATAAGTTAGTAAACATATTTGAGAGAGCCTTGGAAGGTCATGATGACATGTGGCAATAAAATACAAGTTCAGCTCCAAGGAAAACAAAAAGGAAATGCTGCATATTTTGAAAAAAACACTCACCCTTCTAGATTTCAAATGATTTTATAGTTAAAGAGAAATTCACCAAATTTCTACTGCCTTGACTCCAGGCTCTTTAGCAGCAATGAAGTGATCAAAGAAAGACACCTTCTAATTCTGGATCAAGTCATCTAGTGCTGGTGCTAACCTATTGGTGGGTCTATGAGGGAATATCCCCCCACCCACCCACACACATACTAATAATTAATAGGGGGGCCCCTTGAGCTGCTCAGGGCCCTAAGCAATTGTCTAGTCTATGTACGTCTAGCACTGGTTCTGAGGTCATCAGTATGGTACATTGCAGATTTCAGTAAGCTCAGTCTATTTGCTTAGCTCATATATCCTAGAAAATAAAATAGTAATTTGTGCAGGTAACTATACCCCCAAACCCAATTACTTTCAAAGTAAGAAAAAACAAAGGAGTTAGAGAATGGAAGAAATCAAGACTGCAGTGAATAGTGTGAGTAGTGTTTTTGAAAAAGGTTTATTTAGCATTGTGAGGGCAACTGGTATGTTTATTAACCTCATGGGACAACTCAGAAATATCCAACCATTTAAAAAAAAAAAAGTCAGCAATGATCAACACAATAGCGAACAAACACCCAAGATCTACTAGAAAAAAAACATTTGATGGAGTTTTCTATATGTTATTTGAAAATGCATGTTTAAGTATTTAACACATGCTGCACATTAAATAAAAAGTTCTCATTCAGCACATCCTATTTGCTGAGCCAGGGAACCACCAATCATGTAAACCTAAAGCACAGAAGCCAGAGATGGAACAGGTCTATTTGGTCAGTCCATCCTTCCTTCATTGCAGGTTTGCAGAGGTGCTCTAGTAGGGATGGCTGCTTTGAAAAAAGGATGGTGTTTATTCTTTAGGTGACTGCCTTATAGAATCATAGAACTGGAAGGGACCTCAAGAGGTCATCTAGTCCAGTCCCCTGCACTCATGGCCGGACTAAGTATTATCTAGACCAGGGGTCTCAAACATGCGGCCTGCAGAGTTATTAGCTTTAGCCCGCTAAGCTCCCCGTGTTATTTCCTGCAGCCGCCAAGCTCCCTTGCCCCGTCACCCCACCTCCCTCCCAGTGCACCGCATCCCTTCTGCGTACCTCCAGGTGCTTCCCAGAGCTTTCCAGGAGGGCGGGGGAGGAGCAGGGAGCCACATGTTCAGGGGAGGAGGTGCAGAAGAGGCAGGGCGGGGGCAGGGATTTGGAGAAGGGGTTGGGAGGGGGCAGAGTTGGGATGGGGACTTTGGGGAAGGGGTTGGAATGGGGGCAGGGAAGGCGTGGGAAGAGGCGGGGTGGGGTCTCATGGAAGGGGTGGAGTGGGCAGGGCTGGGGGCAGCGGGGGGGGGGTGTCAGTGATGCAGCCCTCGGGCCAATGTACTAGTCCTCATGTGGCCCTTGTGGTCATTTGAGTTTGAGATCCCTGATCTAGACCATCCCTGACAGGGGTTTGTCTAACCTGCTCTTAAAAATCTCCAATGATGGAGATTCCACAACCTCCCTAGGCAATTTGTTCCAGTGCTTAAGCTCCCTGACAGGAAGTTTTTCCTAATATCCAAACTAAATCTCCTTGCTGCAATTTAAACCCATTGCTTCTTGTCCTGTCCTCAGAGGTTAAGAAAAACAATTCTTCTCCCTCCTCCTTGTAACAACCTTTTATGTACTTGAAAACTGTTATCATGTCCCCTCTCAGTCTCCTCTTCTCCAGACTAAACAAACCCAATTTTTTCAATCTTCCCATAAGTCATATTTTCTAGACCTTTAATAATTTTTGCTGCTCTTCTTTGGACTTTCTCCAACTTGTCCACATCTTTCCTGAAATGTTCCAGTTGAGGCCTAATCAGCGCAGAGTAGAGCAGAAGAATTACTTCTTGTGTCTTGCCTACAACTCTCCTGCTAATACATACTAGAATGATGTTCACTTTTTTTTTCTTTTTTGGCAACAGTGTTATATTGTTGACTCATATTTAGCTTGTGGTCCACTATACTCCCCAGATCCCTTACTGCAGTACTCCTTCCTAGGCAGTCATTTCCAATTTTGTATGTGTCCAGCTGATTGTTCCTTCTTAAGTGGAGTACTTTGCATTTGTCCTAATATTATTTCATCCTATTTACTTCAGACCATTTCTCCAGTTGCAACCCCTCCCATCTTGGTATCATCCGCAAACTTTATAAGTGTACTTTCTATGCCATTATCTAAATCATGGATGAAGATATTGAACAAAACCAGACCCAGAACTGATCCCTGCAGGACACCATTCATTATGCCCTTCCAGCATAACTGTGAACCACTACTAACTACTCTCTGGGAACGGTTATGGGAAATCTTATGGGAAAAGCCTTTAGGAATTTGGTAGAAAATACCCAGGTTCTAATAGAAAATTATATGCCTTCATTAAAAAGATAACATTCTATTAAATTGTATGATTTTGAAATAAGTTTATATAGAACTTTTTTAGCGACCTCTCAGATTTTATAGGATTTTCCTAAAAAAGCAGTTCCAGATGGCAGGTAGTCTAGAGGAGAAGGCTACTGCACATACAGTGGTGATATTAGAGATGAATTCATGGTACAGATGGTGTTGACAGGAGGTCTTCAGCTTCCTCAATCATGGGATGCTGTTCCAGGAAAAAGGTCTGTTTGGAAGAGAGAGGTTCCACCTCACCAAGAAGGGGAGAAGCATCTTCTTGGCACCAATTTGCCAACCTAGTGAGAAGGGCTTTAAGCTAGGTTCCAAGGGGGGCAGGTGACAAAAGCCCACAAGTAAGCACAAAAAAACAGAGGGCTAGATGTTGGAGCTGAGGGAGAGACATGGAAAATTACCAGGGTCATAGGAGCAACAAAAGGGAAATCAATGGGGGAAATGCGCCTAATATTTTAGAAGTCTATACAAAATGCAAGGAGTATGGGAAATAAACAGAACTCGAAGTATTAGTACATGAGCTAATTATCCCACCAAGTCTCAGTGGATGCCAATTAAGTCATAAGTCTCACAATTGGGATATTGGTACAAAGAGGTATAGCTTATTCAGGAAGGGCTAGTAAGATAAAAAGGGGAAAATGTTGCATTATACATCAAGAATATTGTAATGCTCACAGCGGTGATGCAAAAGTGTGAGTACAATCTCAAGGCAGACTGTTACAATCAGGGCACAAATCCTTAACTGGTTGTAAGTTCTAAACTTAGATTTCACAAACCAAGTGCAAACTCCCCAAGCACTTCAGCAGCTTTAACATGGAGTCGCAGGCTGTCCCCCTGGGTACACAGGTCCATAGTGCCAACCACGTGAGCATATCTCTGGGAAAGATGGCCTCTGACATCAAGAATCACAGCAATATTCAGGTTACTCTCCTCCAAAAGGATCAGTTATTTACCCCAGGTCAAGTCTATGTCTCACACCGAAGACAAAGCTTGTAGTCAACCCTACAGTCAACTATACAAAGGTTTATTAAATATGAAAAGGAAATTTGAGAGGCAGTTATTTACAAGGTTAAAGCAAGCAAATAGAGACATGAAAGAGTTAGTCTTAGGTTTCAAAAGGTAGTGTAGGTCTCTGTAATCAACAAGCTTTATTTGACTGTTGGGGCTAACCCGGGCTAAGCAGGTGGAGGTTTCCTGCTTATACCTAGAAACACCTTGTGACCTGCGCCCCCACTACCTGCCCCCAGCTGAGTCCAAGCAGCATAGAGCTACCTAGTTCTTTTTGTGTGGGGCTTTTATCTCACTCCTGTCTTGTACGCTGAGCTACAAACTCATCTTGAGAAAAGAAGACTGGGGGGGGGGGGGCCTGATAAGCCTTCACCTATGTTAAGGGCAGTTACAAAGAGGAACATGATTAATTGTTCTCCATCTCCACTGAAGGGAGGACAAGAAGTGATGGGCTTAATCTGTAGCCAGGGAGATTTGGGTTAAGTTTAAAGAAAAACCTAACTATAAGGGCATGTAAGAACATAACAGGCTTCCAAGGGAGGTTGTGAAATCCCCATAATTGACAGAGTTTCAGTACAGGTTGGACAAACACCTGTCAGGTATGGTCAAGGTCAGTGGGTCTCAGCCAGGGGTCTGGAACCCCCTGGGGGGCTGCAAGCAGGTTTCAGGGGGTCCGCCAAGCAGGGCTGGCATTAGACTTGCTGGGGCCCCGGGCGGAAAGCTGAAGCCCCACTGCCTGGGGCTGAAGCCCAGGGCTCCAAGCTCCGCCATCCGGGGCTGAGCAACTTAGTTTTGCAGGGTCCCCTGTGGCATGGGGTCCCAAGCAACTCCCCTGCTTGCTACCCCCTAACCCAGGCCTTAGCTTTTATATGCAGAAAAACAGTTGTGGCACAGATGGGCTGTGGAATTTTTATAGCATGTTGGGAAGGGCCTCAAAAAGAAAAAGGTTGAGAACCCCTGTTCTAGGTTTATGTGGTCCTGCCTCAGTGGAAGGAGATGGACTTGATTTTTTGAAGTTCTTTCCAGCCCTACATTTCTAGGATTCAATTGTTTGTGGGGACAGACAGGGTCCTGTGCTAACTTAATTCATGCAGTAGATGTACAATGAAAAGCAGAGAATTCTGTAGTACACACAGGAAAATAGTTTCCAGAAAGCAAAGCTCACCACCATGAAAACTGACCTCAGGGCAGACTGTTAAAGACAGGCCAGACAACCCAAACTGGTGGTGTGTTCTATAATTACATTTCACCAAGCTAGTAACAAAGGTGAGCTCTTGTAACAGTCTTGCCATGGAGTCACAGACAGTCCCCTCAAACTCTCCAGTCTATCTTGCAGCCCAGGCAAACTGGACCTAGTGATGAACGGTCACTTACACCAAAAATCACACCATATATAGGTTGGTTTCCAGTCCGAAGAGACCAATCACTTACCCTCGATCAGTTGGTACCCTAGATCTTACATCAAAAACAAAGCCAGTAGCCAATCCTGTACTAAACTGTCTTCAGATTTATTAATTAGGAAGAAGAGAGATGAGTTCTATACAGATTAAAGCAAGCAAACATAAACACAGAGTTATCATCTAAGAGTGACAGAGTTGTAGTGATCTGTCCATTCAAAGTGTCTTTCAGGGTGGACCCTTGAGGATCTCTGCCTCAGTTTAGAATTTCTGGCCCCCTCAGAGTTCAAACAGTGAAGCGAGAGATGGAAAATGTTCCTGTTACTTTGTTTTCTTTCTTTCATTCAGCTTTGAAGTCCACAGGATATACTTCCTTGCACAGAGCATTTGCAAGGTGGGATAGGGCCATTAACCAATCCTTTCTGTTGTGATAGTCCTTCTGGATGCAGGGTGGGGCAGGCAATTCCCATGTCTGGATTCACCAGTTCAAAGCAAACATTTTCAAAGTTATAAAGCAAAACTTACTTATTTTCTTATAGCATGGAAAACTGAAATTACAAGTGAGACTAATGCATGCAGCAACTTACAAGACAGAGTATAAACACTAAATACATTCTGATAAGACTAATATCTATTTTGAGCAAAACTAACATACAGGTGAGCTAGTCTGGTCTCCAGCTGTAAATCTGTCAGTTCTTAGCTAACCCCTGTGGTCTTGGCAAATCAGGTGCCAGCTCTTTTCAGCATCACAGCAAGAAGATAATTTCTTCAATTGTTTAGAGTTTTTCCTGTTCCATCCCCCTTGGCACAATGCTGCAAGATTCTCTTCAGCAGACTTTTACTAAATGTTGGCCTCTTCTGTAGCTACATGTAACAGTTCATCAATGCAGGAAAAATTAACAGGTCTGAGATTCTTAATCCAGGCACTAGTGCCAGGAATCAACCACACACTATCAGTCTAGCCTGCCAGCTAAACTTAGTGCTGTTTGTTTATTTTTATTCTCCCATTGCAAGACAGAATTTAAACCCCAAATGATGGTTGGATATTTTTGCTTGAAATAATTCTTCTAGTATTCTAAAAGCTATGAGAGAGAGAGCTGTTTTAAAATGGCAGGTTAGCAAGACCACGGGAAGAAAGCTTGATATATTCAGTCAAAGATAGTAACACCTTTTCACTTAGGTAAATTAGCTCCGAAACTGTGCTTGCCCTTATATTTGATTTTAAACCCATGTATCTGTATCAGTTTTAATAAGTGGATTTATATTGGACACCAAATGTTAAAATTACCTATACTTGAAAGGCCTGCCTATGAAATGAATCAAAGTAGATTCTCTGTGGAAGTTACTGCAGTGCCAATAAGGATTAATTAAAACTCAAGTGTTCTTTATTGCTGTTAATTGTGTAATTGTTATTCAGTCAACCTTCTTGATTTTTGTGTGTTAAATAATCATAGATGTATTTCACCCAGTCTCACTGTTTATTTAACCAATTAATTAAGGAAGGGGATATTCTGCATTTATTAGCATTTTAATTGAAGAATTGGATTCCCTATGGCCCAAACATCTACATATGTTCAGTTTTTGTGTTCAGCTCCTCTCTCTGTTAAGTGACAACAAATATTCCTAATTGTACCTACTACAGACTAAAAAACCATGTCCTTAAAATACTCAGTAAATTTGAACTTCACTAAAGCTAGTTCATGAAAACTATGGGCCAAGTTCTCATCTCAGTTATATTGATGGCAATCCAAAATAACTCCACCTAGCAGAATGAACCTGTTGTCTCAGATCAGAATTTGAAGGGGAACAATATGATCTTCAGCTCAAAAAGATTTGTTTATTTACTATGGTGATTAACTGATTTATAAAGCGCCTTGAGATTTTGCATATGAATGACATTTTGGTTTGCAATTTAGCAAGGTGTTGCATGAAATGAAATTCTGACCTCATTGAAATCAATGGCAAAACTGACATTGACAATACCAGGCCTAGGATTTCACCCCAAGCAGTTAGACATCTAGCTACCTATCTAGCTATACAGGTGGCATTTTCATGCACAAATCCAAGTTTTAGGGCACCCAAAATTGCATAAACAAGTACTCAGGTCTGCAGTTTCATGTACAGCAATTTGAAGGTTGTATTGAAAATTTGACTCAGATTTTTTTAATCAAAACTAAACCTGAATCAGACCTTGCTGCTTACCCCTCCTGTCTGCTTGGCAGTTTTTTATCTGCATGGGTCTGTTTACACTAAATTGAAGGAGCTGGCATTTTGTTTTTCAGAGGAAGTGCCTTGTATTTCTCTAATGCCTATGTTTTAAAATGCTGCTCTACTGATCTGATGGCTCATATAATTTGTATTCTAAGTCACCACTGGTCAAAAAGCTAAATCATTGGGCTCCCAGAACTCATTCAAAAGCTACAATAAACTTCATGTTGGAGACCAAAGGATCAAACTCTAATTTAGGGTGGACTGGAAAAATTCACCTTATTCCTGCTATTTGCTCATTGAGTTTGGACGGAAAGCAAGTTAGAAAGTTGCCAGTACTTGCACATCTGATTCAGTTTTGTTTTGTTTTTAAGCGGAGAGAAAGAAAGAGTCTATGATCCTAGGGAAATGAGAAGGCAGATTTCCATACTCAATAAGTGTTTTTCTTTTGGTGATATCTCCACTGAGCTGTTGCAAGCTATTTATTGCTTCGCAAGACCCCAGCTCGCTTGTATTCTTTAGTTGGGAAGGTCATTGTTGTTCGCCCCACTTTATTTTCTCCTCATTCCAAGCCTTTAAAAAATGCTGTTTGCTATTAGGACCTGGAATGAAAAGCTAGCCTAGAACTTGGCATAGCACTGCACCCTCAGGAAATTCAGTGTTTGAAATGAAGGATCCAAGCAGCACTGTGTCAAAGGCACCAGCCCAGCGACCTGGTGGTAATGTTTTTGCCAAGAAGGAGATCTGGCTTTGATTGCCATGTTTGGACCCTTGCAACCCTGCCTGCCAGTAGCTGGGAGCACTCTGAAGTTGGCATGCTCAGATGTTTTTATTTTACAGTGACCCAAAAGTATGCCAGATGCCTTACAAATTATAGAGAAAACATAACCCCTGCCCTGAAGAGTTTCCAATCTAAGAAAATGGATCCACAAAAAACAAAGGGGATGGGCAAAGCAAGACTATTCTAGCAAGATTGTGTGACTGCTTAAAGATCGGTGCACACACATGGGTAAAATCTTGTGGGGATTTTGTTGCTACAGAGTGCTTTTAGCTGCTCTTTTACTTACGTTATGACAACTTAGAGTTTCTTTATTTGGGGGAGGCACTTACTGGTGTTGAAGGAGGGAGATGAATGGTGGGAGGAGGAAGAGAGTGGGGATTTAGAGTGGAGAGAAAGGAGGAGGTGAAATGGAATGCAGAAGCTGGAATGAGAATGGAATGATGGGTGGAAAGAGAATGAGAAGCCTAATGGGCAGATATAGTGGGGGCAGCAAAGCAGCTGCAATGGCAGAAGAAAAATGGAAGGAAAGTGGAGCAAACAGCCAATGGGAACACAGAAAATGAGAATCAATTTCCACAAGAGCAGAGATAATATGATGAAGTCAGGAGGCTGCCAAATGGAAAATATCTCTCTGGAACCAATGCCCTGGATGGCGATCTCTGTGCCCAGTGCTTTCTGGGTCTGAGATCTGTGTGGCAAGAGATAGGATGAAAGGGGCTCACTGACCTTTCTGAATCTTCAGCTGGTGCTGCCTGATGTGAGGAAGGAATTCTGAGAACATGGATTTTTCCAAAACCTGCTCTCTGAAAGCTCTTCCTGCTAATCAGTGTGGCTTCCCATATGGAGGGGATGTTGCTGGACCCTTTTGGGTCCATTTGGGTTTCTGGAAGGTCCTGAATTATTCTCTCTTCCTTTCTCTCTGGCTGATGCTGGCTGTGTGGAGAAAGAGCTTTGGGAGTCTGGGGAGCAGTATTTGTATTACTTGATGGTACTTCCTTTTACCAGTCAGGGCTGGCATTGATAGGGTCTGAAAGGAGAACCCCATACTATCCTTCTCAGAGGGTTGGCTCATGATAGCACGACTGAGGTCCTGATAGGGAAGGGGGGAGAAGCAAAAGTGAAGGAGGGGGAGGAATGGTGAGCTCCTCAGAAGTCAGTGAGCTTCACAGATGAGCCATATTGGGCTCATTCACATGAAGGTCCCTTTACATTTCCAGAATGGTGTGAATCAGGCCCATAACAGATATATTGTGTCATAATCTCCTTCAGGATGTGTGGTGTAGGTTATTTCAGGGTATATTGGGGGGGTTGGCTTGTAAGTGAGCAAAATGTCAGGATTAAGAGAAACGGGCAGGCAGCAGGAACTGGGAACCAAATGAGCACTTATATAATCTTTCCCTGGGACATACAAGACACTGAGGAGGTGCTGGAGCATGGACAATGCCCTACTGTTGATTGATTTTTTTTGTGTGTGCTTGTAGACATTATACTTCATGTTTATATCTGTGCCCAGTTAGAGAATGTTGGGAACGACCAAAATAAAACAGCGTCATATTTCGAGATGCATTCCATCTGACCATAGCAAGGGAGAACAGTAGGCTTTTGTGAGTGGAAGCAAAGTGAAACTTTTTTTTTCTCCAATGCCTGTAGGTTTTACTTTTCTTTCTTGTGTTCTGCCATGAATCTGGTGTGCAGGATATTTTTAAGTCTAAATATAAGATAAAGTTCAGCACAGATGTCAGAGTGAAAAGAGGAAAAACTCCCACCATGGCAAAGTTAACACACCGAGGGCACAAAGGGGGAAGCTGCTTCCATGGGATATGTAGGTTTCAGCAGCAGAAGATAGCTGATACTCTCACTGCTGACACTAGGGTGGGATTTCCAAAGTTGCCCTGTCTCTAGTGCCATTGAAATCCATGAGTTTTGCCATTTGCTTCAGTTGAAGCATAATTAGGCCAATGCTGTGCCCTTTGGAAATTCAGCAGCCTATGTCTCCTATTCCTTGGGAATGCTTCCTTTAGCGCAGCAATGCTAGCACTGGAGAAAACAAATCAGAGTGGGTCTGATCCTGTACCCTCAGCTCTCACTGACTTCAGTGGAAGTTGATGTCTCACAGGACCCATTCTGATTTGCATTAAACACCACCATAGGGCCCCTCCGTGCCATTCCACGCATCCCCTCCAGAGCTCCTTCCTCCAGTGAATAATCCATAGAAAAGATTAACTAATAAATTCTTCTAATAGAATGCATCTTCTAGATCTGCCAAGATCTTGCAGCTGCAGTTGGTGTCATACATGGAGATGCCAAGCCCTGCGGTCTTTCAGTTACCTGCAGCATCTTCTTCCAAACAAAGAATGTTGCCTAAGGGTGCGAAAGGAGAGGGAATAGTGGCTGCACTGCTGAAGCATTGAGCAGACAATGGAGGAAGATTAGTGTCAGTGCACTATTGGTGTCCGATCCAGTTCTGTACAACAACTAGAAGTGACCTTTCAAACTGTGCTTGTGGCTTGGTTGCCTATACAGGCAACATGACATTCTGTCCTTGTGATGGAGTATGCAAATCCCACTCTGGACAACACAGGATTAATGAGCTATTGTTAGCTCAGGTGGCCCTGCCACACCTCTGAGAGATGTCAGACTTGGAGAGAGGATCTTAAAAGGGAGGAACCAGGCCAAATGATGGCAGACCAGAGAAGAGAACAGATCTCCAATCTTCAGGTCCTGGAGAGATGATTGACTGAAGGCAAGAGATCTTTAGATGACTGCTGGTGGTAGTTCTTCCCCGAAGGAAGGGAGGGCCTGATGCAGTCAGAACTATTTATCCTTTTTAGCGTGTGACCCTAGCTGGGGCTATGGCTTTACAGGGCACTCTGAAGAAAGAGAGCTTTACCACACCTGTGGGACAATATATTTTTTCTTTTTATGTTCAGTGAAAACCCTGAAAGGGGCAGACTGTTCAGGGCTCAGCCAGAGGGCATAGCTTCTTCCAGCTGGACTGGTGTTTTGGAACACCTGGACACAACAGAACAGAGGGCCAGGGAGTGTAGGGGCCGACTCCAGGGGGCATCCTGAGGAAAGAATCTGGTAACAGGCCCATAAATGCAGTGGTGCACAAGGATAACTGCAGAGCCAACTGCTGAACTTAAAATATGCCTGCTGATTTACTTAGGAGTTGTTTGTTGGAGAATCTCTCTCAGGGAAAGTCCAGACACGGAGCAACTGGGAAATATGAGACAGAATTCTCAGAACTTTGTGCAGGAGAAATTGGCTGTTTAGGCACCTGAAAGTGGTTATTTTGCCTCCTCTGGCTGTGTGAGGAATTTTCAAAACCAGGATGCAAGTAAACACATATGGGCCTCAGTGCCCAGGTGGGCACAGGGAACGAAGGAGTGTGAACAGGGCATGGCCATGAACAAGAGTCATGCCCACTCACCTTGCATGTTCAAAAACTCTGATATGGATCCCACATGCCTGAAAAGGAGCTGCCTCAGGCTTGCTAACTCAGCAACACAAGCTGAGGCCTCTGCCTAGCCATGGTGCAAGTTTTCAACTTTTACTTCCCTTCACTACTGTCCACTAACTTTCTTGCAGGTTTAGTCTTTTTTGTGTGTGTGTCTAGTTGACAGACTGGGTTTCTCTCATCCAGTAAAAAGGTTGTCCATGAATAGATTGTTCAAAAACAAAGTGTGAACTTACAGCACACTGGATAATGTTGTGACAGGTTAGATCACAGAAACCCCCTGTGAGTTGCCACCTGATGTGCCAAGACTACCTCTGCTCCTGTTTTCTCTGCCAGCTCAGGACTCCAGCATCTTGTCTTGCTGAGCCAGACACTCCTGTCTGCTCCAGCAAAGACCCAGAGTCTGAATTACTTGCCCCAAAGCTGCAGGTTTACCTGAAAACAGCTCACAGAAGTGTGCTTTTCTTTAGCACTCAGATGCCCAATTCCCAATGGGGTCTGAACCCAAATACATCTGTTTTACCCTGTATAAAGCTTATGCAGGATAAACTCATAAATTTTTTGCCCTCTATAACACTGATAGATAGAGAGATATGCACACTTTTTTGCTCCCCTGGGTATTAATACATACTCTGAGTTAATTAATAAGTAAAAAGTGATTTTATTAAATACAGAAAGTAGGATTTAAGTGGTTCCAAGTAGTAACAGACAGAACAGAGTAAGTCACCAAGCAAAATAAAGTAAAATGTGCAAATCTATGTCTAATTAAACTGAATAAGATAAGATCCTCACCAGTTCCAGAATGCTCCCTTTTACAGACTAATCTCCTTTTAGCCTGGGTCCAGCAATCACTCACACCTGTAGTTACTGTCCTTTGTTCCAGTTTCCTTCAAGTATCCTGGGGGGTGGAAAGGCTCCTTCTTTAGCCATCTGAAGACAAAATGGAGGGGTCTCTCTTGGGTTTAAATAGACTTTCTTTTCAGGGTGGAGACCCCCCTCCTCACTCCTATGCAAATTCAGCTCAGAGATGGAGTTCTGGAGTTACCTGGGCAAGTCACATGTCCATGCATGACACACAGTCTTCACAGGGAGAAGCCATTGTTCACATGGTATCTTGTATGTCTCCAGGAAGACTTCTTATGTGGATTGGAGCATTCCAACATTGCTCCCCAAGTACTTCCTGATCAGGTACTTAACCTTGCGAATTCCTTTCTAAAGAAGCTGACCAAATGCCTCACAAAGCTTACTTAGAAATCAAGCCAGTATACAGCCAATATTCTTTACCTTAAGTACAAAATGATATATGTGTACAAATAGGATTAATAGATACAGTAGACCATAGCCTTTCCAGAGAGATGTTACATGGCACAGGCAGCGCAAAGCATATTCCAGTTATGTCATACTCCCATAAAGCCTTATGGGAGGTACCATCACAAATATGCAAGAGGAATAAATAAGATGGCCCACCTATAAAACCGAGATGGCTAAAACCTTTCACTCACCACCAAGAGCGGGTTACGTGTCTGATTTTGTCATGTCAAGGGGCCTCAAAGTAGTGTAAACATTTACACTACTTTGAGGCCCCTTGACATGACAAATGGTGCAAAGTGGTCTTAGAGTAAATGAGAATCCAGCCCTGTATGTCTGATTATCAACACTTTTTTGTCCATTTTCCAAACACAGGCCCCATACTGGCAATGAGAATGTTAATGAGAGTCCATGGATCCAACTGGCCCTACCCCATTACTCCTGCAACAAATATTAGGGATGGAGATGGGAGTTATAAGAAGGAGACAGAGCCCAGTTTGAGGTGGACTAGGCTGGAGAGCAGTGCTCTGCTTCTCCTGATGTGTCAAAAGCCCTTGCAGCTTAGAGACTGAGCTAACCTGATGGTCCGTGAGCCTTCTGCTAGAAGGGATAATCAGACCCAGGGACACTGGCTGAAATACAGACTGTTTGTAGTCAAGCCCTCAGTAGAAGGGTGGGGCCCTGCTGAAGGTTCATTGGACAGCCCTATTTTGAATAGTGGTGGAGGGGTGCTATTCCTTGTTTCTTTTGGACTTTAATACTTGGGAAGGGGTAGGTCTGAAGAAGCCTTGGCTGGAGGGCTAAAGCACGACTACCTTGGACTGCACAAGAGACAGTGACTTACTAGCCAAAAACTGTGGCTGGGTTAGTTGTGCACTCAGGGGGCATCACAGAGGCACACCTGGTTGCAGGGCCCTAATTCAGCAGTGCGCATAAGCATATGGTTAATATTAAGCACATGAATAATCTAACCCCATTCAGCAAAGCACTTAAGTACACACTTAAGACCCATTGATGTCAATGAATCTTAAGCACATGCTTAAGGTTAACCATGTACTGAAGTGCTTTCCTAATTTAGGGCCCTATTGCTAAACAGAGAAATGCAGCAGTCATCTTACCTCCACTTACATTCAGGCACCAGAGCCAAGGGGCAGTGGGGGCTAATCCTCACCCACAATGGAAATATTGTGGAGGTTCCACTCTGTGTAACCCTGAACACACCCTGCAGGCTCTGGAGCAGCCAGCATGGGCCCAGGACTGGGCTGGGGAGCAGGACCCAGAGGGGTTGGAATGGGCCCAGGAGCAGGTAGGAAGAACTGAGACTTTCCTGCCCAACCTGTAGCTGAGTGCCTTCTCCAGCACCAACTTTCAATATCTCCCCTCATTCCCTGTCCTATCTCTTTGCACCCCCATTTGCAGGGAGTGACCTTCTTCCCCTCCCTGCACCAAGGAGGGTTCTTGTCATTGCCATTCAGATCTCTTTTGCAATTCCACCTGCCCCCTCCCAGATGCCAGGATAGCCTTTCTAAATCTTCTTTTTAGATTAATCTTTGAATTTCTAAAGTCTTTATTAACTCTACTGATTTATTATTTCCTAGGTGCCTTTCCATTTCTTTTTAACAATCTTATTAAATGTTTCACACATTACATCACTGTTAATGCCTCAGATCACTGATCAGAGGAAAACAGGCACAGGAAATATAGAAATAAATCAAAATGCATACCATACATGAAAAACAAAGGACTTTGCAAGTATCACCTTGAATTTCAGCTGCACTGTACATACTTATGCAGGGATAATACTTTAATCATTGCGACGATACAGAGGTTGTTCCAGACAATAATTAGTCTAATGAATTTAGAGGCCAAAATGAAGCTAATCTGGCTAAGCAGAATGAATGTCTCAGCTGTTGCTGAATGAAACAATTCTCTTCTTGTGTGTTGCATGCACGTGTGTGTGCATGTGGGAGTAGAATATACTTCACAATAGCCAGAGTTATCATTTGACAATCTGAGTTCCAAACTGATGCAACTAAAATAAAAATTTAAACTAGACCACTTGATCAGGGAAAAGTATGTTAATGGATATGTCACAGAGCTTCTGAGAAAATCAACGCTTATGCAAAGGGTTGGCTATACCAGTTAAAGAGAATATAATTCCCCATGACAACACATCAAGGTAAAAGCAATTTCCCTACACTCTATAAGAACTTGTAGTATAGGTCTAGAGCTGGTTTATGCTTGGTTGTTGCTAAATATCCCTTCCTGTAACACACACATACTCCAGGCTAAAGAGACTGCCACACCTCAAGCCATCTCCCCCAGGAGGGGCAAGCAGTCTTCCACTGGATCATGGATCTTTCAGTAGTATAAGCAGTTTTCTTAGATGACTGAAGCCAAATACTTACCAATTCCCATTATAAGTCTCTTTACCTAGACAAACATCGTTATTAACAAAATCTCTTTGGGAATGAAGATTTACAAATGTGAATTAGTTTTGTGATCATCACACAGCTAAATAAACAGTGTGAGAAGTTTGCAAAATCTAAAACTGTTCAGTCACTGGCGTGCCTAGTCAGTAGTCTGAGTTGTCACAGCTTACCCTGCTTAACTTGTAACACTGAAATAAATGTTTATTTTTTGTATTTTGGAGATGTTGGAATCTCATGAGACATTAGCAGATTTGTTGTCTGTCAAGTTTGTGATCTGGCCTCTTGTATTGCTAATTGGCTGATCCCTATGAGTTTACCAGCCAATCAATAGTTTCACTTTGCATGTCTCAGTGGAGTTTGTTCAGTTGTGACCATGACACCCACAAAAAATCCTCAACTATTCAAAAAAATTTTTTAAATGGCTCTCATAGAATCAGACTAGATGTAGTTATTCATTAAAATAATAAAAACAATTCTTAACTTTGATACAGTGCTTTTTATCCATAGATCTCAAAGCACTTTGCAAAGAAGGTCAGTATCATTACCTCAATTAACAGATGGGGTAACTGAAGCACAGGAAGGTGAAGCAATTTGTGCAAGGTCACCTAGCAGGTCAGTGGCAAAGCTAGAAATAGAGTCCTGGTCTAGTGTCATATTCACTAGGCCACACTGCCTCTCATATAAATGTTATTTGGTATTAATTTAGCCCCATCTTTGATAAGTGAATGGTTTGCAACCCAACTGGTTTCCTCTGTGTTCATTATTCCCCTAATAGTTTCAGTTGATTTTCAGCTTGCTGTTTGCTCAGGAACAGCGTGCTTCAATTTGGAATTCATTATTTATGTTGTATGATTGGTCATATGGTATTGTTTCTGCTCCCTGATTGGATAACTGAAAGTTTATAAAGTAGAGGATAACATTTTCAGAGGACTCATCTTCTGAGTTAATGTTCATGACACTTTTGGGAGATAATGAAAGTTTTATTATTTGGTGGTCATCTGAATACTTGCAAAGAACAAGTAATATAACCCTGCAAATCAAAGTGAACCAAACGCCATGCTTTTGTATGCAAAAATATTCCTAAATCAATTTTGCTACTATTTATTCATCTCTATTTATGACTCAGCTACCAGAAATCCACTCTTAGCCAATCCCATCCTTTTGGACAATCCAAATCTAAAATGGAGGCATGGTCCAAACAAGGACAGCTTTTAAGTCTATCAACCTTGACAATATTAGCTGAATCCATCAGTCATTAGTCAATTAATATCTGACTCTGTTTATTCATTTAGATTAGATGGAGTTTTTTAAAAGTTAGTACTTCATTTCCAAAGTATCAAATGAGGATACTTTTTAATTTAATAAATGCAGCGACCATCCTTTATAAAGTGAACTAACTCTCTTTAATAATTTCCTTGAATTTGCAAAGGCAATTCCTAGAGGTTTGGCTTTGATGTCACTTTCATCAACTAGATTAAGGATGTTGTTTTTTTAAGAGCTAGAATATGCCACTCGGATAATGAGATTCAAACCTTCACATTTTTACAGGGCAATAAGGTTTCTTATCTTTGTCAGCACTGGTTAACATACAAGTCCCTTAAATGTCATAACTAGCAAATGTACACAGGATTTACAGTATTTGGGTCACATTTGAATCCCTGTAAACTGGGATTTACATGCACAATACCAGTGAGTCAGTCAGCCAGCTATCAAATATCCAGAATGTCATGTTCCTTATGTGTGATGTTTCTACAAAGAATGGTGGAAAAAATAAATATGAAGGATAAAGTATGCAAGGAGAAACCTCAAGCAGGGATACTCTTAGTAGATCTCCTATGAGGTTAGTGAGAGAGAAGTATCCTGTGAAATTCGCATATTGAGTCATTAGCCAAAGCTATTGCTAGTTTCAAAATTCACAGTTATTGGTTGCCTGTGCAATTTGAAAATTATTTTCAATTAAGATGTTAGCTCAAAATTCACTTCTTTGAGGAAACTTCAAGCTTCCAGGAAGTGAATGTGAAAGGATTTCCCATTTAAACTTAAATTTGTGAATCATTTTCTTCACTATTCACCCAGTGTTAGTGTAATATAATTAATAGCATTCTGAAATATCACATATAATAGCAGAGTGAGGGCTGATCTACACTGGAAAATTAGATTGACCCATGCCCCTAAGCAACATAGATAAGTCCCTGTATATCCAGCACTAGACTGGCAGAAGAATTCTTCTGTCAACCTAGCTACTGCTTCTTGGGGAGGCAGATTTCCTATGGAGGCAAAACCCTCCCATTACTGTAGTGTCTATACTGAAGCGCTACAGTTGGGCCACTGTAGCATTTTAACTGTAGACTGTCTCAGGCTTGCTCCATGCTTGAGACATTTCCCTTGTGGCCACAGAAGTTAGTTACTTCCTTTGATGTCAGTAGAACATGTGTTCATGTATCCAAAAGGTGTTACTTCTGAGAAGGACTGAGACCCAACAACCTCTCAATCGTGTGCAGGGGGTTACGGAAATCTCATGAGTCTGGTGTGTACATTCTAGTTCACCAACGGAATGCCTTGTGAGGTCTCAAATGAAAGCCAGTAACACATGGGTCTTCAATATGATTGTGAAATGCATGTGTAGACACTGAGTAAGGAGTTAAGTGTCTACACATACTGAAAATATGTTCTCAGAGCTTGTCTACACTTAAAACAGTGCAACTTCAGCACTTTAGTGAAGACACTACCTACATCAACAGGAAGGCTTCTCCTATCAGTATAGGTACTCCACCTCCCCGAGAGGCAGACAGTAGGGCTGTGTCTACACTAGAATAATAGAATCATAGAATATCGGGGTTGGAAGGGACCTCAGGAGGACATCTAGTCCAACCCCCTGCTCAAAGCAGGACAAATTCCCAACTAAATCATCCCAGCCAGTGCTTTGTCAAGCCTGACCTTAAAAACCTCTAAGGAAGGAGATTCCGCCACCTCCCTAGGTAACCATTCCAGTGCTTCACCACCCTCCTAGTGAAAAAGTTTTTCCTAATATCCAACCTAAACCTCCCC